>NC_048303.1:116085049-116192011 GCF_013100865.1 Trachemys scripta elegans | reverse complement strand
GTGGGATTTTCAAAAGCGCCTATGGGAGTTAGGTACCCAGCTCCCATACCGCCTTTATGCGCCTTCAAAAATCCCACTCTCCTACCTTACAAAGACATCTGTTCAGGCTATTATACCACCCTCATTAATGTGTTATCTGAATGCCTGCGATTAGTGCATTAGGAGTAGGGTTGCCAACTTTCTACTCACACAAAACTGAACACCCTTGCCCTGCCCCCTGCCCTGCCCCACCCCACCCCTCCTCCAAGGCCCCATCCATGCCCCGCCCCTTCTCCAAGGCCCTGCCCCCCGCTCACTCCGTCCCCCCTTTCCTCTGTCGCTCACTCTCCCCACCCTCTCTCACTCATTTTCACTGGGCTGGCTCAGAAGGCTGCGGGTGTGGGCTGTGGGGTGGGGACAGCAATGAGGCGTTTGGGGTGTAGGAGGGGGCTCTGGGCTAGGGGTTGGAGCCAAGGGGTTTGGGGTGTGGGAGGGGGCTCTGGGTTGAGGCAGGGGGTTGGGGGGTGTGGCAGGCGGTACAGGCTCTGGGCTGGGGGTGAAGGTTCTGGGGTGGGGCCAGAAATGAGGGGTTCAGGGTGCGGGAGGGGGTTGGGGCAGGGGGGGGGGGGGGGGGGGGGGGTGAGGGCTCCGGCTGGGGGCGCGGGCTCTGATGTTGTGCCAAGGATGAGGGATTAGCGGTGTAGGAGGGAGCTCCGGACTGGGGCTGAGGGGCTCACTGCAGGAGGGGCCCTGGATTGGGGTGCAGGGGGTTGTGAGGGCTCTGGCTGGGGGTGCACACTCTGGGGTGGGGCTGGGGATGAGGGGTTTGGGGTGTAGGAGGATGCTTCAGGCTAGGACCGATGGGTTCGGAGGGCAGGAGAGGGATCAGGGCTGGAGCAGGGGGCTGGGGTGTGGGGGGGGGGGTAAGGGCTCGGGCCGGGAATGGGGGATTTGGGGTTCAGGAGGGTGCTCCAGGCTGGGACTGAGGGGTTTGGAGAGCAGTAGGAGGATCAGGGTTGGGGTGTGGGGGGTGAGGGCTCTGGCTGGGGGTACGGACTCTGGGGTGGGAATGGGGGGTTTGGGGTGCAGGAGGGTGCTCTGGGCTGGGACTGAGGGGTTTGGAGGGAGGGAGGAGGATCAGGGCTGGGTTTGGGGTGTGGGGGGTGAGGACTCCAGCTGGGGGTGCGGGCTCTGGGGTGGGAACGGGGGGGTTGGGGTGTAGGATGCTGCTCCGGGCTGGGGACCGAGGGGTTCGGAGGGGGGGGAGGAGGGCGCGGGCGGGGGGGGGGGGTGCGGGGGGGGGAAGTGAGGGTTCTGGCTGGGGGTGTGGGTTCTGGGCTGGGACTGAGGGGTTCAGAGGGCGAGAGGGGGATCAGGGCTGGGGGGGGTTGGGACACGGGGCAGGAGGGGTCAGGGGTGCAGGACTTACCTCAAGCAGCTCCTGGAAGCAGTGGCATGTCCCCACTCTGGCTCCTATGCGGAAACGTGGCCAAGCGGCTCTGCGCGCTGCCCCGTCCACAGGCGCTGCCCCCACGGCTCCCACTGGCCACAGTTCCCAGCCAATGGGAGCTGCGGGGGGCAGTGCTTGGGGTGGGGGCAGCGTGTGGACGGAGCCCCCTGGCTGTCCCTACACATAGGAGCCAGACAGGGGACATGCTGGCTGCTTCCTTTGAGCAGTGTGGCGCAGAAGCTAGCAGGGACCTGCCAGCCTCGCTGCGCGGTGCCGTCAACCGCACAGTCAACAGCCTGGTCAGCAGCACTGACTGGAGCTGCCAGGATCCCTTTTCGACCTGGTGTTCTGGTCCAAAACCAGACACCTGGTCACCCTAATTAAGAGATGTGAATAACAGTGAAAGTCTCCTGCTTTTTCATCCATCCATGTTTAGCATCATGCCCTGTGTTTTACAGAGTGCAAAGATGTGATGGTTGTATATTTTATTATTACAAATATAATTACATGCTGAATTTAACCTTGTACATTTTTTATAGTAAAGGAAAGATTCTGTATCAGCTAAACCTTTACAAAACAGTGCATATGGGTGCAAGGGACTGGACTAGATGACCTCTCAAGGTCCCTTCCAGTCCTATGAGTCTATGAAATATGCCCCATAACTCTTGTCATAAAGAACAATGTGCACATTCTTCATATCCAGGGAATGAAATACCTGCAGTGGCTTTAAATTGGATGCTTAGGTCTCGATCCTGCCAGGTGCTGAGCGCTCTGTCCCAGAGCCACCAAAGCTCTTACAAGTGTTTTTCACTTTAAGCAGATGAGTCGTCTTACTGAAATCAATGAAAATACTCATGCAAAGAGTTAGGCAAATGATTAAGTAGCTTGTTGACTCAAGGCCTTATTCAGAAAGGGAGGTTTTTTGGTATAATTTTTATATAATCAAGATGTACTTCCATTACATTAAAAAAAAAAAAAAAAAAAAAAAAAAAAAAGAGATGTCCCACAAAGTCCTGTGCTATATTTTTATATTGGTTCTCTTTTTACGTAGAGTCTATTCTGTAGTTACACCATATAGTATGGGCAACTATAAATGAAAGGAGAATTTGGCCCTGTATCCATAGCCTCACTAAAAGCACAACGTTCTTCTTTCAACTCAGTGCAGTGTGATATTTTCACAAGCATACATAATAAAACAGCTTAATACATTCAGAATGTTTAACATTAAGGTGTCAGCAAGCAGTGTACAGACACTGGCTCCAGTTCAGTCTGTAGACTTCTATTTGTCGAGCCTTGCAAATCCATGGATATCTGCTTTGTATCTGCAGATGCGGCTGTATTGTTCACCATCTTTGCCGATCGGATGCAGATCCAAATTTTTGTATCTGCGCACAGCTCTAACAATGAGATAAGGTGCTGATGTGGATACGGGTATATATAAAAGGTGGAGTGCAAATCACAGGTCAAATACAAGTTAATTATCGCAGATGCAGATCAGATGTGGATCCAAATTTTTGTATCCACGCAGGGCTCTATATATTTGATCTATTGATTGAGCCAAAACCTAAACAGGGTATCTGGGGAACTTTATCCAATAAAATTAAATGCCCAGTTTAGATTTACACATATTAAAGAACTTAAAACCCTTCCCATCCTTACAATACAAACTCACAGTTGTGACATTAGCTCTGTGCAAGGACTTCATTACAGGCCCAATCCAATACCCTGTATGTCAATGAAAAGGCCCCCGTTTACTTTTGTGGGTATGGGATCCGGTCCTTACACTTAAATTCATCCTTAGTGGTGTTGCCTGTACTTGAGTGAGCCTATGATTCAGTGTCCATTCCTAGATCACTTACCCAAAATCTTTAACAAGCAATGGAGGCCTGCCCTTCATGTTTACACTGTCAACCTAAGTATATGAAATCATAGGCTGCCACCCACCGTTGGCCTGTTTTACACCTAATGGGTGTCACTCTGGAACAAGCTGGAAAATGTACATATTGTCTCTTGTTTTTTTCTTGTATATACTTAGAAATGAACTATTTTTAGTTTGCATTTTCTTGCAGTTGATCAAATGTCAAATTATGCATGTAGTTATATACATTATCTGGAACTCTGTGTGTTACAGTTATCCCTATCTCTAAGCATGTTTGTTTTTAACTCTGCTCTTCAGTGGGTGCACTCTGATAGCCCTGAATAATTCCACAGTGGTGCATTTTGGATTGGTAATTAATGCAGTAACATATTTAGCATATTGTCCATTGAGGCATTTTCATACATGAATGCATATTAAAGTATATTCAGTTAGCCAGCTGATGAGGGTGCACAACTGCCTTTTGCAAAGGGATGTTAAAGTATTTCATCACCACCACGGGGGGGGGATGAACAGGATCTGGCTTGCTAAGTAGCAGACTCGTTATGGGCCAGATGTCTAGTACTTTCATTCACAAGAAGTAGCACCATACTCCATGGTTAGTCCAACTAAAGTCATACTATTCAACATGAAGAAGCGCATGAGAATTTGGCCCTGAATTTGAGCATTAGTTCCCAGCTTCACTCAGGTAGTCTCACACACCCTTGTGTCAGATGCCTTTTCATACATAGCACTCCCCCCCCCCCAATATACTATTGTGCAGTATAATTGGAATATTTCAAAACGCATATAGCAGTTTTGACAACATCTTCACTTGAATTAGAGACATTTTTCTCCATAATAGGAGTATCACCAATCCCAAGCATTGAAAAATCACGAGTGCAGTCCACAAAAATCACGAGATTGGCATAAAAGTCATGAGAAGTTAAAATATCAATCTTTCTTTTTATTTGCCTTCTGGGTTTTTTTTTAGCCTTTAGGGATGCATCTCCTTCATGTTTTCAAGCTTTCCTGCGCAACCATGAGGGCTAGAAGTTTTAAAAATAATTAAAGCTACAAGTCTCATGAACTCACTTGACCACAGTAAATAAGCCCTGAAGAAAGATGTCAAATATCATGAGACTTGTGAGAAAATCAGGAGAGATGGCAATGCTGTAATAGATATTGGGAATCAGCACTATTAATTTTAACACCATTAACTTTTCCAAAATAGCTAGTTCTGTCACTAGGCAACCTTCTAAAAGATCTATAAGATGGCCATATGTTTAATACCAAGACACTGATTAGATTTGAATAACTCAATAAATGGCAAATCAATAGATCTCCTTGTAACATTGTTTAAGGGACCAATTGTTATGTAAGCTCATGGTTAGGGCCCTACTAAATTCACGGTCCATTTTGGTCAATTTCATGGTGATAGGATTTTAAAAATTGTAAATTTCATGATTCTAGAGATTTAAATCTGAAATTTCACAGATGTAATTGTAGGGATCCTTTCCCAGAAAGGAGCTGTGGGGGAGGTCACAAGGTTATTGTGTGTGGGGGGGTGGGGGTTGCAGTATTGCTACCCTTACTTCTGTGCTGCTGCTGGCAGTGGTGCTGCCTTCAGAACAGGGCAGCTGGAGAGTGGCAGTTGCTGGCCGGGCGCCTACCTCTGGAGGCAGAGCCGCCACCAGCAGCAGCACAGGAGTAAGGATGGCCTGGTGTGGTATTTCCTCCCTTACTTCTGTGCTGCTGCTAGGGGGTGCTGCTTTCAGAGCTGGGCGCCCAGCCAGCAGCTGCCGCTCTCCAGCCACCCAGCTCTGAAGGCAGCGCAGAAGTGAGGATGGCAATACCGCGACCCCCCCCTAAAATAACCTTGTGACCCCCTCTGCGACTCCCTTTTGGGTCAAGACCCCCTGTTTGAGAAACACTGGTCTTCCCTGTGAAATCTGTATAGTATAGGGTAAAAGCACACAAAAGACCAGATTTCACGGTCCATGATGCGTTTTTCATGGCCATGAATTTGGTAGGGCCCTACCCATGAGACAGAATCACCATTTAGCATTTTATATTTTGGGGAATGTCCGACTTAACTTTGACACATAAGGTAAGCTGTTATCATCGTTTAAGCACAAAGCCTGCCCCCATTGAAGTCAATAGCAAACTCCCATTGGGAGTTTCAATGGGAACGGGGCTGGGTACACTGATATAATAGTAGATGTACTATTTATAGTGATACCAAAATTAGAGAAGCCTTGCGAGAACATTATTGCTGGGGGCTTCATAGTTAAAGCAAATAAAATTAGTGACAGGACAGCCACGTCTAGTCTCCCTCTACATAGCAAAACTGTTACAAGATTAATTAACGACACATTTTAGCAACGCTGTTTGAATGTAATAATTTGATCTAATGAATATTGTTTTTACCAACGCTCACTTTTAAAGGCTTTAGTTTGTGCTCAGCCTGTAGCAAGGAAGGAAGAACTGCAGGAGAGTTTGTTTGGCATATAAAGTGGAATAAAAAAATTGAAATAACAATTTATTTTTATCATGTATGTATAGTTTAATCCTTGCACTTAATTGCCACTGTATTTCGATCAGTATAGTAGTCAGCCAGGTTTGTTCCCTTTTACATAATAATTGCTCTCTATAGCATCTTCAGATTTTTAGTACATTACCAGATGACTTGGTATTGTCGAGTTCTGAAAGAACACTTCTATTGTGACTAAATTCAGACAATCAATTTCTAACTGCCTCATCTCAGATTTTAGCTGTGATATGGTAACTGAAGTGTTATAGTTAAGGACATTGTCATGTGCAACTGAAATCCCTCTTACATAGATTGTAAATGATTCCCATAAAATTTTGGCCGCCAAATTAACTGATGGTTCATTCTCTTCATAGTACAGAGCAAAACAGTTTCCTTATATTTCTCAGAAAAGAGACTTTTAAATAATATCTGTAGTAAATCTAGTAAATATTTGATGTAAGTCTCTGAGATCGCTTGTTACCAAATAAATATCTGTACACAGAGAAGAATAATCAGTGTTCTAGAATTGTAATGGATTCCAGACAAGAAATTATTCTGTGTACCAATAATTACCAAAAAAAAAAAAAAAACCCAATCCTAGTGAAGCTATCCTCTATTGAGTATCATGCTCTAGCAGTCTGATCAGAAGCCTTTTGAAGTCAGTGGAAGACTCCCGTTGACTTCAGTGGGCTTTGGATCAGGCCACAGATGAGTTCATCCTTCTCTTAAAAGCTGCTGCCATGACTCTTGCAATATTTAGTGTTTTTTTCATAAATTCTCACCTATAAGAAGTCAAGTAATTAGATGAAAATTTCCGCTTTCATTTAAAAAAAAACAAAATGCAAGTGTCTTGCCTTGGTGGTTGTGGAGAAAAGCTTGAAAATGTGACGTGACTACTACATCTAAAGGATCAGAAAGAAAAGAATCCCACATGTATTATTTTTTAAAAAGTCTCATGACTTTTAAGCCAGTTTCATGATGTGTTGGGGCTTTTGACTTGTGATTTTTGAGCACTTGGGCTGGACAATGCTGCTGTATTAAGAGGAACTCTTCAGTTCACTCCTGTCACAATCATTTTATTTATTGTCCTTTGTACTCAGTGTTTTTTGAGCTTTATGGTCCCTCCCCTCAGTTGAGGGGGCAGGGCTTTAGATTTGGATGGGGCTATGGTGATCTCTTCCCAGGATTCAAACAGACCCAGCTTCCTGTGAGAATGAAGAGGACCAATCATTTCACTTAAACTAAAAGTTTATTGTGCTCACTCTTTTATGACCTGTGCTATAGACTTTCAAATTTGTCATTTTTTATGCCTTTACCATTTTGTTATTTTCTCTGCTTTTTCTAAGTAAGGTGCCTGCAATTTTGCTGCTCTTGCTTTGTTTATGTTTTTAATAGCTGGTACATTATTGTCTTTGGTATTTCTTTGGGGGATTTTGACATTTAAAGTGGATGTATTGTAACACATCAATTTCATTGATTAATGTTCTGTCTATTATCTGGGATTAGTTCCTTTTAGTCCTTCCACTTCATTTATATGATCTAGTCAATATCCTGTGGAAACAGTTGTGGGGGGAAAAGGAGTAAATCTGTTGGGGGAGTGGAAGGTTGATAAGATGATCCTACAGATTTAGGAGATCTCTGAAGTGCCATACGCTTAAGTGTTATGCATTCAAAATAACCATATGTTCTGTGTATTGTGAATCAGGTACATAGTTTAGGTACCATAGTTTCATACCTCAATAAAATGTTTTTAACACAATCTTTCTGCAGCTAGTCAGTGTCTTTCATTTGACCCCTAGTGTCACTGAATATCCAACAATTCCCATCTTATCCAGATATATTCCCTGGAGCTTGGTTAACAAGTTCCTTAGAGTCTTTATCAGTCGGTTCATAAATACTACCAAGGTGGCACTAAAACAGAATAGCTCTCTTCTTAGTCCTTGCTTGTTTACTGTTATAGTATAATCAGTTAATTAATCTATTCACCTTAAAAATGGCTCCGGGAGTTCGGTTATTTTGATGTGAACAGTTGTCATTAACCTCCTTTCAAGTTAAGGTAGATTGAAATTTTAGTAGCGCTAATGCTGAAACCGATTATTCCACTTTGAAGTATTTTCTAACTCATCCCCTGTAATCCACGTATTAAGTGCTGTATTAGGCAGAGCAACATAATTAGGAGTGTAGTTATTCATTCTCTGAAGTAGAGAAGAGGTTTGTGGAGATGGGAGTTGAATTGTTGCTCTCCAGGGACTTGGATGGATGACATGGAAACAAGCAGAAGAAGAAAGTTCAGAGCAGGAAGTTCTCGTTGACAGCTGGCAGATGTACCCATCAAACTATTTTGTAAAAATCTGTCTACTTGAAGTGTTAAAATCCTTAAATGCATTGCAGGTCAAACGCACCTTAAACCACATTTTCAGCGTCAAAAGTAATAAAATGTGAGCAACTCCTTTCAGATTTCAACAGCTGAAAATACAAGAATTAATATTTCCAGTAACATTGTAATTATGTATTTTAATTTGGCCTTCACGAAGCCTCCCTCATTCAACCGCTTTAAAGTCAAAGTGCCCCTTCTCAGGCTGACGCTGCCTATTTTTAAAAAGGGATCTATATGTAACCTTCCTATCAGGTGTCTTTGTAGTGTGGAATGGGACAAGGGCAGACAATGCTGTCATTATTTCCTTCTGGGCACAGTTTAGGGGTAACTTCTAGCTAAGTGCAATTCATGCCGAGTCCCCACCAAGAGATCCTTGCTTACTCTATGCTCTAAGAACATACAGTAAGAGCCTGACTTACCAGATTGGTACTTCCTACTTCAGACATGAAGTCAAATGTCATTTGCCATAAAAGTTGGAGGAAAAGCCATTGCAAACAATAGCAATCAACAGGGAATAGACTGAGCATCCAAATGAAGCCATAGTAAAATATGTAATTAACAGTAACCTCCTGTTCCTCTCCGTCACCCTGTCTCCACTCAGCTAGATATTGCAGAGAGAAATTCCTTCGGGAAGAGGAAAGTCACCCCACTGGATAGTACTGTTGGTGCACATTACCAAGTTGTCCTATGCAGGAGGCCTTGGTCTACACTAGAGCTTCTGCTGTCACTCTGGCTGGCAGAGATTCAATGGTGGGAAATGTTAGGACTAATCTCAGTGTAGATTTAGCCCCTCTCTACTACCTCCCACAGCTTGTAATCTATGTGACACTCCCATTCAAGTCAGTGGGAGTTTTGCGTTCACAACGGATTGTGCGATAGAGTGCCAAGAGCCTCCCAAATGCCATTTTTGATGGAATCAGGTTTTTGTGACAATTGTACTGAGCTGCATTGGAAGCTAAGGAACTACAAGCCCCCTTCAGCAACAAGCCTAGGTTTCTTTCTTTCATTGTGCTCGGAAAATGAACAATGATCAAATAAACATACAAAATCTGTCAGAACAAACGGTTTGCTTCCAGGGCAAGACTCACGTTTGTACCACAGTACTTACTGAGTGCCATGCAGCTGTACAGTCTCTCTAAAAATATACGGCACAGGGATGGACCTAGGGGCGATGTGACCCTCATTGACGAAAAAAAAAAAAGCCTTAAACTAATTTGGATGTATATGTGTTGGTGGAGGGGATTTATTAAAAAATACAGAGGCCCTCTGGAGTGCGTAGCCTAAGCTATTAGATCCATTTGACCTTGAACTTAATCTACCATTGAAATTATCTGCTGTTTTTTACCTTTTCTTTTTGTTTCTTCTTTAATTGCTCAAGTGGTATAATTGTGATCTAGTTCATAAAATGGGCAATAAGGACGGGTAGGATGAATTTGGTCTTAACTGGGCAGTTCAGATGTAATTAAGATTTTTTGGGGGGGACCCACCATAGTACAAAATCTGCCCTGGTGTCAGCAATGTGCATGAAGCAGAGATGCTGGCAAACGCATCCTCTGTGAACAGGGAATCCTGCCAGTGTAGGGAAGAGGTTTGTGTAATATGGGCTATTGGAACTCACTCTGTTCCCCCTCTGATCAGGAGTAATGTGTGTGCCCCATATCTGCTGCTTAGAGATTGCAGCCAATGACATTGCACATGCAAGCGAACTAGGGCATTAAACACCCAACTTGTCCTGAAGATTCTGCTTGCTTTGGGGATGTGTTAGCCGGATGTTTTCCTAGAGAGCTGTTTAATGCTCTGGTGAATGTTAGGTTTTGGTTTGGGCCCCAGTGCTACCTAACCCCTCACACCCCTGAAACACCCAAACCTGGTGTTTTCGATCCAGAGTTTATCAGCAGGTCAGACCAAACCCCAAATCACTGTATAGTGTAGTCCAGGGGTTGGCAACCTTTCAGAAGTGGTGTGCCAAGTCTTCATTTCTTCACTCTAATTTAAGGTCTCGCGTGCCAGTAATACATTTTAACATTTTTAGAAGATCTCTTTCTATAAGTCTATAATATATAACTGAACTATTGTTGTTTGTAAAGTAAATAAGGTTTTTAAAAAGTTTAAGAAACTACATTTAAAATTAAATTAAAATGCAGAACTCCCCGGACCGGTGGCCAGGACCCAGGCAGTGTGAGTGCCACTGAAAATCAGCACACGTGCCGCCTTCGGCTTGTGTGCCATAGGTTGCCTACCCCTGGAGTCCTTCAGGAGAGATGCCCAGCTAATAGACAATACAAAGCTTTTGCACAGTTTGGGGACATGCTTAAGGTCTGGTCTACACTACAAAATGGAACTGTGTGTGGGGCACCTGTGTTGTAAATGGGGTCCCCTAACATAGTGGTGTATGTTGTATTCCTGTAGCTTTTCGAGAACCACCATCATAATCTGTCGCACTGTAATCCACTCTCAAGCAGAAGTCTGGGGGTACTGATAAAATAGCCTTTAAAAGGTATGTCTTCACTGCAGTTAGCCTGAGTGATCAGCACCTGGGATATCTTAGCCCAGGTGTGAGCAGCCACATGGCAAAGCCGTGCCCAAAGCCGTGCCCAAGCTGGGCCCTCATGGGTGCTACACTCACTCATGTGTCAGTAGGACTTCTGGGGCAATATCCCATAACTTTTTGGGCTGCAGTAGGCTCAGCTGCTCTATGAATCTTTCCCACTGAATTCTGGGAGAATGTGTCTGTCCTTCTGGGCACACGGGAAATCGTGGGAAAGCATTGGAGGACTAACAGCACTCAAACAATTTTAGCCTGCAGCTTCACTCCAAAGTGGGCAGGTTAACAGCCCCAGTGAAAGTGGAACCTGGGCTGTAACTAACACATACCACCTAGTCTGGGTTGAAAGTACCACCAGACTCGTGTGAGAGGTTTTCGTGTGTGGAGAGGAGGGGGGGGGGGTTAGGAGCAGTACACAGGTAAGAGCCCAGCCTCACACTGCAGTGAAGACCATGTGCTTTGATTTATCCCTAGGTTTCTGCACTAGCTGGCTGCAGCACCACCTCATAAAGTCATGCTCTCTTCCTAATCCCATTTAAGACCACCCTAATTGATAAGAAAAGAAGATGTCAGTGCTAAATGGCCAGTAAGCACCTTAGCCATGTTATTGTTTAGTCTGTGGTCAAAGCCTTCACAAAGAAGCAATTGCCTAATTGAAGACATATATTGCCTTTGGGCACATTTCTGCTTTAGCTACACCCTGTGCAGCAAAGCTCCGTTTTTGGAAGTGAAGATTATCAGACAATAGTGTTAATTTCTTTCCAGCGATGTTTTATACAAAACGTTCAGCTTTTAAAAGGCCAAGCCAAACATTCCTGGATGCTGTGAAACACATGTGCATTGATGGCAGTAATAATACATCTCTGGTATGCTTTTACTAAACAACCAGACAGCTTCTGCATTGTAACAAGTTCATGGAACCTTCTCATTCTGCACCGTGACTTCTTTCCATATGCTGGAGGCAGTGTTTAATGTTTGTCCCCAGCTCACGGAGATGTCAGCTCTGGAGTGTTGTACCCCAGGTACTGTGTGTTTGAACGTAGGCTGTCACTACACTGCTTAATTATCTATGCAGCATTAATGTTCAGGTGTTGTTAATTGTATAACAGCTTTCCTTTGAGGCTCTTGGAAGTGCTTGGAAGTTAGAAGTTAGCATTGCTAATTCTGCCTCACTCTTTTAATGGACTCGCACAAACACATTATAATCTTTTTCCTTTGGATGAGCGAGTTGAAAATTGAGGACAAAACTTTTAAACCTCAGTGCCCCAAATTAAGCCCCTAACTCCATTTCTAAATAAGTCGCCTGATTGTCAGAAGTGCTGAGAACCCAGCTGCTCCCCTGCAAGTTAGTGGGGGTGCTTCAATGCCTACTCAAAATCAGGTCATTTAAATCCATATTTAGGTTTTTTTGTTTGTTTGTTTTTTGGGAGTTTTTTTTAGGAGCCTAACTTTGGTCATGCAGGTTTTAAAATGTTAGCTTAAGGGCCCCCCGTGTGCTTTGCTTGGACTTCTAAAAACAGATAATGACCCTTTTTCTAAGAGTCCAAAACTTACCCTTTCTCTTCCCTAGTACTGTGGTCAGTATACTGGCTACGGATCACTATTCCTAGAGAAAAGAACAGGAATACTTGTGGCACCTTAGAGACTAACAAATTTATTAGAGCATAAGCTTTCGTGGACTACAGCCCACTTCTTCGGATGCATTTGTTAGTCTCTAAGGTGCCACAAGTACTCCTGTTCTTTTTGCGGATACAGACTAACACGGCTGCTACTCTGAAACCTATTCCTAGAGAGAAGCTGCTTTCTAACGTCCCAGGTATAGATGGCAAAGCAACTTTGGAAGCAGAGGCAGCCTTGAAAAATATCCTTGTGGCTAGGACAAGTAGCTTTGTTAAGGAGCAAGTTAAGTATCGTGCATTTTTATCCTTATAATCATAGGGCTGGTTAAACACTTCTGCCTGGGCTCGGACACTTTCATGACGATTTCAAAATGGTGCTATAATCATAAATTTAATTTGATTTGCTTTTCAGTACTAGACAGACTAATAGGATTCCATTTGTTTCACCTGATGATGTAAGGAGAGATACCCACTGTGTCTGGTAAAAATGTGTCTGTTATTTATAGGTAAATCCAATTATTCAGTTAGTTAATGTTTCCAATGGAATTTTTTTTTTCAAAGGTACCAAAATGTCCTAAAAGGTTCTTTAGTCTATTTTACCAATCAAGCTCTACTCTCCGTTACAAAAATATCGTTTCTAATGAACTTATGGGTGAGAATTTAGCTTTGTGAAAAGGATGGACAGGTTTATTTGTATAGATTGATCTCAAATACCGGAGGGCAGGACCGTCAGTGCTCAATGAACCACCCCATAATTGCATTAGCGTGTAAATTTCCTGATGACCTGGCTTCCTTTCCTATTACACTGAGTGGAGAGAATTAGAGACGTGTTTTGGCTCTTTGCACTTGTGGATTGGGAGACTTCCTTTTTTGGAGTTTCTTTTACTGGCTTCTTGTTTGTTGAAAATGAGACATGATTTACGCCTGGTGTTTTTGTTTGTTCTGCCAAAAACATGTAGTGCATTAAGCTAAAAATGTAAAAAATGGTAATTTGTTCTTAGCTGAGGTTTATTTAAAGATCTCACATAATTGGTTTTGCAAGATCTAAATCATAAGGATGCACAAAAATTAAGTTTTGTATTGTATGAGTTAGCCTATGAATACTTGACCTCCTCAGCTTATTTTGAATCTATTCTTTAATCTTCAAGCAATTCAATAAGCAATATACAGTTCATGGACTGCATGCCACTCTGGTGTTTGCCATTAAGATACTACATGAGTTGTACTGTGTGTTTAGAGGAATAAAATATGCACTTGCCCTGATCACAAAAGTCCTTTTCTGAATCTGGTCAGAGAATTTAGTAAACCGTGTTTCCCCCTTTGTTAACCTGTCAATCTAGCAAGGGAGCCATGAAGAAAATAGAACACTTTTTTTTTTTCTAATTGGTCCTTTCATTCTAGAAAATCAGCTTGAAGCTCTCTTCAGAATCCTGAGGAAGTGGAAAACAAACTAGGACTTCCCTGGCATCTTCTGGGTTTTTAAACAAAGCAAAATCAGAGAGTCAATGGGGCTGCTCATATGAGTAAAGTTAGACATGTGCTTATAAGTACTGCAGGACTGGTGCCTAAGCTAAGAATGAGAAATTCCAAATGGGGGATTCCAAGGAGTAATTTCACTACAGTAGAACCTCAGAGTTACGAACACCTCGGGAATAGAGGTTGTTCATAACTCTGAAATGTTCGTAACTCTAAACAAAATGCTATGGTGGTTCTTCCGAAAGTTTACAACTGAACATTGACGTAATACAGCTTTGAAACTTTCCCATGCAGAAGAAAAATGCTACTTTCCTTTTATTTTTTTAGTAGTTTATCTTTAACACAGTACTGTACATTATTTGCTTTTTTAGGGGGTGGGATGCCTCTGTTGCCTAACTGTGCACTTCCGATGTGTGGTTGACTGGTCAGTTCGTAACTCTGGTGTTCGTAACTCTGCGGTTCTACCATACTTCTAAGCCCTCCGATCACTCAGACTGGTTGTCTGGGAAATTTGTTAGCTCTGATTGTTCCTCAGAAAATCTTAAAGAAGGTAAAAAAAAGAAAATTTATCCAAGACCACTTATACGGGGAGCCTCAGGACCCCACTGTACTATGCATTGTACAAACACCTAACAGAAAGACCGCTCCAGGCTTTGAGCCCTGTACTCGCTATAAATGGCCTATGCCCGTTAACGATCCACATACCAGCTGCCTAAGGTGCTTAGGTGAAGAGCACATAGGTGACAAATGTCGTATCTGCAAGTCCTTTAAACCTAGGACGAAGGAGTGCGATATCCATCTGAAAGTGCTCCTAATGGAGTTGGCACTCACTCCAGCACTGACTCCGCACCAAGCATGCGGCCTCCGTGCGCAGTGCTCCACTGGCGCCGTCCACGAGCTGGCACCAGTCCCCCTCCATGGCTCGGGGGAAGAAGACGGAAAAAACTGGGTGGGGAAGATCTCCTAGCTGCCGCAAGGGAAAGGAAAGGGCTGGGGGTGAGCCGTGCCGGGCAGCTCAACACCCCCTTCGGGAAGTCGGACCCCAGCTCAAGTCAAGCGGTGCAGCTCATCCCACGCTTTGCCTGCGACCCCAGATAACACTGTAGGCCCTAGCCAGCTTCAGGTGCCGTCAACGCCTGACGCTCTTTGAGTGGCTCAAGAGGTCCTGACACTCCCCCACCATGAGTCTCTAAGAAAATTGGAATCATCTGCAAATAAATGATTGGGCAAAAAAAATATGAATGCTTTAATGTCGACATGAATAAAGTCCCATCATGTCCTTTTATCTATGGCAGTGTGCTTTGTCTAGTTCTTTTTTTCTTGGTACTGTATTTCACTTGGCCACGATTACAGATCGTAATCCAGAGTTTTCCAAGGCTCAGTTTTACTCTCTCTCTACCTCTGCTCACCATCCCCCTTCCCCAGAATAATTCTGTAGTGATATTTCAGTCCTCTTTGTGACTGCATCAGGAAAAGAGGAAGAGTTGATCCTCTGATGAGAGGTTTCACACGTACTGTGAAATGAAAGGGGAATTTGGGGCAGGAGAAACCTCTGGGCCTTCCCTTTCTCTCACTTCATCCAGCAAGCTCCTGCCTTGAATTAAAGTCAGAGATTCACTTTTCTGCATTAGTGAGACCTTTCCAGGCCAACATTTTCTTTTGTCCCCCAAGCAATCAGGGCAGAGGTGACATTTCTGAATCCAGCTTACTGAATGTGTATTGCAGACAGAACTAGGATCAGTGTGAACCTGTTGCAGGTAGCCTATAACAACAGGTCCACAGTTTGGGCATGAAACTTTGAGCACATTTTACATTGCATTCTTTGCAAGAGAGAGACAGTCTTTGTAAAAGATCTTGTGTCTAAAGCACAGGGATTCGAGAGAGCTAAATTCTGTTCCTGGGTCTGCCTCTTATTTCCTGTATGACCTTATGCTCATGTTTTCAAGTGGCCACTAATTTTGGGTGCCTCGGTTTCTGGCAGGCCCATGGAGCCTGGTTTTCAGAGGGGATGAGCAGCCGTACCTGCAGTTGAAATCGGTGGGAGTCAAGCACCCAAAATTAGAGGATGCTTTTAGAATATATTGACTCTGACTTCTTTGTGAAATGGAGACTATATCTGGGATGCTGTGAGGCTTGGTTAATGCAAATGTGCTTTGAGATCCTCGTGTGGCGGGTCTATAGAGGTGCAAAGTGTTGTCGTGTCTGTCACCTGTTTGAATAAGAAGTACGGATGTGCTGCTGAGCGGCTTAAAATCTGCTGTCATTGTTCTCTCCGGACTGTGTTCTTTCCAGGATGGATGGGCACTGGCATCGCATGCTCTTCCAGCTGCCTTTGTGCAGATGGTTCCGTTAACCATGTGTGAATGCAGGTTAGAAAGAGATTCTGAGTCAGGCTGCGTACCCAGATCTAAAGTCGGGTTAACTGCTACCTGTGTGAGGCAAAGGGCCTCCCCCGCGCATAAGGAACAATTGGGAGAGCTCAAGGACTGCTCCCTCCGTGCATCCCTGGGGTGCTGTGGACCCCCAAGATGGCAGGGGTGAGGTAGGGCCATGGGTCCTGACACCTCTCTCCCATATTGGCCCGACCAGCAGTCTGGGCAGAGATTGTGCCCCCAGAGCTCCTCACGTGGCGGTCAGCTCTGCACTGCCCCCTACAGAGGGCTGCAAGTAAATCAGACAATTTATCCCCATCTCAGGGAAATCTCTCTAAAATCCCCGCAGTCCTGCCCTGG
Organism: Trachemys scripta elegans; assembly: GCF_013100865.1. Classification (NCBI taxonomy): domain Eukaryota; kingdom Metazoa; phylum Chordata; order Testudines; family Emydidae; genus Trachemys; species Trachemys scripta. The sequence continues at coordinate 116,175,445 of NC_048303.1, read as the reverse complement.
TTAGGGCTTTAATTTGCAAGGCAGTTGGGTCAAAGAAATAAAATCTCGTGGCTTGATAGCAGTTGCTGTAACCTGAGACTGCAGAGGAAAAAAAATGCTCTATCCTGATGTTTGCCAGGAGAGGTGATGATGCACTGGCTCGGCTGTAGTCTGACGCTGAAAGGTGTAAAACAAAGAGGAATGCTGAGCTGGTTAATGATTAGTGTTTCAATGCTGCACACTGCTGAACTGGCTGGAATCTGTTCGGAGACCCTGAATAGAAGCCAGCACGCCCAGAATGTGGACAATGAATCATCTCAGCTGGTGTAAATCTGTGTGGCTTGCCCCAGATAAAACACCAAATATTGTGAGACTTGGGAAGCAATCACAAGAGCTGGTACGCTATCCCTTGCACTTGTGCAGCCTGGTTCCTTGGGTGGAGGGAGCAACCGGGGGGAGGAAGAAGTAGTAGAAATAAAGAGAAATCCAACGTAAAACGACTTGCGCAGGGCTGGGGGAATGAACACAAAAAGTCCGAGAGGAGAACGCGTGTGTCTGAAAATTCATTCCGAGGGCTGTCAGCGGCAAAAAGAAACTGCTCCAGTTTCTCAAGTATTTTGTTAGTGGCACTCGAGCAAAAAAAGGGTTGCTGACCCCTGTGGAGCAGCTGCTGTGCTCAGGGCTACCTAGGTGAACAGTCCTGCTGTTGCCTTTGAAAGGATGGGGCGGAGCTGCGTTTTGTGAAGGTCTAGCATGGAAGGTGAGGGGCACAGCTGGACATCTCAGTGGATTCATCTGGTCCTCTGTATCTGAGACCTGTGCTGAGTGTAATGAAACCCTGTGTGTTCTCCTGAGGCGGGCAGGCCTGAAGTCAATGAAGTGTGGGCGCCTCAGCTAGGGTGACCAGATAGCAAGTGTGAAAAATCGGGGTAGGAGGTAATAGGCACCTATATAAGAAAAAGCCCCAAATATCGGGACTGTCCCTATAAAATCAGGATATCTGGTCATCCTTGCCTCAGCACAATTCTAGGCAATGGGGCTGGAACAATTTTTATAGTGGGGGTGCTGAGAACCATTGAACCAAACTGTAAACCCTGTGCATAATGCTGTAGCACCCCTAGCTCCAGCATCTATGATTCTAGGCTGCTATCAGCGCCCGCTCTGTAGCTGGGAAGGTGCCAGTCTATTCCAGGATTGATTGAGCATGGGGACTATGAAGTGTTGTACTCTATCACTAACTTCAGGCACTGTTAGCAGGAGCAGATCCGGGTAAGAAAATATGCTGTGTCCCTGTCTGAGCTTGAAGTGTTTCCTTTCTCCTTCAGGAGCATGGCCCAAGTCACTTCTAAATTAAACACCTAAGAAACGCCCTGGATGAAGGCGGTAGAAATGGATCCAGGATTGCATGTTTAAGTGCTAGGGAAACGACAGCCCCGTTGTGCAGTCAAACAGAAGCCTGGAGTCAAAAACAGAGCGCTCTCAAGAACTGCTGCCGGCTCTGTATGCATTGCAGGGATACCACCATAGAGTGCTTTGGGGAGAGGGGGCTATGCGTGCACAAGAACTTGTATAGGAAAGGGAGAGGAGGGGGTTTAATGAGAAGACGGTGTGCAGGCATTTGAAATGTTAGCAAACAAGCCAATTTATGCCAATTTTACTGGATAAAAGTTGACATTCCTATCTGACAAGAGGAGGCTTAATCAAAAACTTGCAACTCTGCAAAATAAGAAACCAAGCCAGATTTATGAAGGAAAGCATCTGTTACTTATTATATATTTTAATTCAAATCACAACCCCAACCATGTTTGTATGGGGAACAGCAAATAGGTTTGTTTTTAAAAATGCCAAACAGCTCTTCTTTATAGTTCTCAAGGCAGCAAAGTAAACAAATGTAAATTCAAGTAGATGGTTGTGTCTGCAGTAATGGGCACCTTATAAATGCAGGGATCGTGGTTATGCAAAAAAAAAAGTTATTGAATGAAGCCATTTAAATTCATTCTAGACTAGGACAAATTATAACCTCTCCATTTAGTTGTTCACTTGGTTGGATGTTCTTTGTGCATCATTACATTAATAAGTTAGGCTTAGACAAGTGTGGTACTATAAAATTTGACCATACGCAGTGGTAGTTCATCATAGTATTAATACAAATGTTTGATATGAAAAAATGGTGCATAGATTATAGCTCCTTTATGGGTCACATTGATGTGGAAGTAAAACAACAGTGATTTTTTTTAAACCTAACTGTGGTCTTTTGCTGTGGGTTTTCTAAAGAGGAACTACAGGGGTTAGCTGTAAAAGCTCAAACAATGTTTACTAAATAAGAATCTTTGTTTATGTAAAAGGAATGTTCAAAGTGCTGTTAGAAATGTTTGTCACTGTGTCAGGACAGCCGTCCCGTGAATGACATTTTTCAGCGCGGATGGCCATTTGAGCAGTACTTCCCAGCAGGCCTGAGGATGCAGTGAGGACTGAAAGAATTGGTTTCCCATTTTTGAGCATGAGAAACTGGAATGTTTCAAAGATAGTCTAAGTAAAACTCTATGGGCCTGATTGTCATCAACATAAAAAGTCCTCTGTATGGCATTCTGGCAATAAGAAGGGGCTTTGAAGTAGATGGAAAGTGCATTTACAGCCCATTTAATGTTTCTTTACACTGCCAGAGTGATGTAACCAACCCTGACCATAAATCAGAATGAAGCCCTCTCAATTAAAAAAAAAAAAAAAAAGTTTATTTAATAATTGGCCCAGTAACTTGTAAGTTAGTTTTAAAGTAGAGAACTTGCCTTATAACAACTTTGTGGCTTGTCAATATCCAGTATTTTCTGCTAATAGGAAAGATCAAATTTGCATTTCTAACACCAGCTATAGGCCCTCTCTTTCACGTGTGCTGCATATGCAGGGGCGGGAAAGGCAACCAGGTGCGACATAGTCATTGCATCTGACTCTAACTTGGCATTGGTAATAATGCCACATGACTTTTGACCCATAACAGCTAATCAAGAGTGCTTACATTTCAAATATTGAGTAATATGCACTATAGAGAACTTTTGACAATCAATCCATAGACAGGAAAAAATAAAATTGGGAAAAAAAAAAAGTAAAATTGAATAATGAATAAAGTCGAGAAAAATAGCCTGCGTCAGTGTGTTCCCCCAAAAAGAAAAAATAGGCTAAATTTGTCGAGTATATTATTCACTATGAATTAGCTAATGAGTGCTATCAAAAAGGCATTTAGTGATTTACTCTTCTTTGTAATGAGATGCGGGAATGAGCTCTTTCATTACAGCTGAGTTTTCCTTTAAAGTGTACATACATTTCCTTGTTTTATTGAAGTCCTCGGTACGGTTTAGCAGGTAAGCACATGCTTAATTGACTCACGTGTTGAATTTTAAACGCATGCTTTACTAGAGCAGGGCCTAGAAGAGTTTGCTGTGGTTGCCTTCTTGTCTATGCATCGCATTTCCACAACAATTTGGAAAAACGTTATCAACTCTATTCTTAAGGTCCCAACACCAACCTCCAAACTGCTTGAGTCAGTTCTGATGGTTCCAACATTTCTGAATGAGGAAATATTATTGCACCAAGAGGAGTGTGTTTATAATTGTTTTTTGTCAAGCTCATGGCTCTGTTCTCCTAATTAGTTTAATAGTTCAACACTGTATCACATAAACTAACAGAACTTTTTGGTGATTGCATAGCCCCAGAGTTCATGCTGCATCTGGGGAAGCTGCATAGATAAACTTTTCAAAAAGTGGACATGAACTTATGCTAAAAACATTGAGTTTTCATAGAATTACATACTGGGACCGTATTCATACAAGGAATTCAATTTAATTTAATGTTACTGCAATAAACACAAAAGGAATTAGTAACCACTGAAAAGAAATGCCAATATCTTGATACAGGCCAGTTATTCAGATTCCATAATGGGATTTTTAATAACTCTTTCAAAATGCTGGGAAATTAACAGTGTTAGGAATTAGAGCAACCTTTTTTCCTTATACACCCCTACCCCGATATAACGCTGTCCTCAGGAGCCAAAAAAATCTTATCGCGTTAGAGGTGAAACCGCGTTATATCGAACTTGTTTTGATCCGCTGGAGTGCGCAGCGCAGGCCCCCCCCCCCCCCCAGCACTGCTTTACCGCGTTATATCCGAATTCGTTTTATATTGGGTCGCATTATATCAGGGTAGAGGTGTACTTAAGAATTGCTCAACAGGTACCTAATAATTCCTTTCCCATTAGGTCAGTGGCATTGTGCACATTGTGAGGTGATGCCAATGGAAATGACAGTATTAGTACAGAGTGGTCAGTTTCACTCATGTCCATGGTTTGCTAAGGTGAAATACACACAAAGTTCATGCTGCCGAAGGGTTATATTCTATATGTATTACTTATTCCATGCCTTTCTGTAGGGCTAGGGAAGGCAGGACATTTCTGAAATACTTAGGCGAAGGAATCCTAAAATGGATTTTGAAATGGTCTCAAAAGTTAGTCCATATAGATCGATCAGCTTTCTTAGAATCTCTTATTGGTAGTTAGGCAGGATGCATTAGGACATCCTTATTGCAAACAAATATTTTTTACTCCCTAGAGTCAGGTAATACTCCACTCTAATTTCTTTACCTTCCCTGAGCATTTGCGTTTTGTAAATACACCTTTAACAACATGTTACAGGTTTGCTGGTATGTACGTTTATAATTGTTATCAAATGCAGTGGTTTTTGATGGTTATAGTTTTCACCCATCTCATCCTCCTTCCTCTAAAAGGCACTGAAGAGCCAGTGGTTTTCTGAGGATCAAAATTAGGGAGAGGGGGGAAACAACATTGTAATTGCAACCCCCCGTAAATGAGTTACAATTGTGTGTGTGTGTGTGTCTTTCATGTTCAATTATTTATACCATGCTCCTTGCCACAGTATGGTTGTACATGACCAAACAAGCGCAAATGCAAATATATTTGGGAATCAGCTCCAAGAAGGGTGTTTCCTCTGGCATATCCATCCTGTCTTTCTAACCACCAATATTTTTAAAATTTTGCAATATCAGTTGAATGACACGTGACCCCAGGACTAAAAATCTTAAGATATTTAGAGTTCCTTTTCTGGTAATAGTAAGGGTGTTCAGGTTGGCTTTCTGTCTGAGCTGAATTCAAAATACCTCCTGAGCTATGTTTTTCAGGGCAGTCAAGTATAAATATACCTTTTACGAGACTTGATCATGGGCGGTTAGGATCATGTACATCACTTGTTATCCTTGGAAATCCGTTCCAATCCAAATAGTGACTAGGGGCTCCCACATGTTCTATGAGCCATTCTGAAAATTAAACTTCCATTTCCACCGTGATGGGTTAAAGTTGCTCTGAATTATTGGTCCAGGCTGCTTGTTTCACCAAGGCCAGCCATAGGCCTGGTCTACACTTAAAAGTTAGGTTGACATAGCTACGTTGGTCAGGTATGTGAAAAATCCACACCCCTGACCAGAGTAGCTATGCCGACCTAATCCGCATGTAGACGTAGCTATGCTGATGGAAGAATGCTTCCGTCGACATAGCTTCCATCACTTGGGGAGATGCTGGTCCTCCTCCGAGGGGAAAAAAACGCCTTCCCTTCATGTGGGATGTGTCTACACTGTGGTTATGCTGGCCTAGCGAGGCCAGTATAGTCTCCAGAGTTTAGGCCTACCCGCAGGCACAAGTAACACCAATGATTGCTTGAGCCCCTCTGGTTTGGTGGGCCCATTGGCCTATCCTAATTTGACAAATCACAGTCCCGGCCACCTCTTCTAGCCGCACAACATGAGCCCAGTCTCTTCCTCTGTAACAGGACCAGCAAGGGAATTAACTTCACCTTCCAACATCAGGTGTGGAGCAAGTGGGGCCTTCCCCCTCAGTACTGAAATGTAAGGCCTCACAGATCCTGAGGCCTGCACATCACTGTACCTAAAAGGGCTTGTCTGCACTTACAAATTTACCGAAATAGTTATTCCAGTATAACTCCCCCGGTATAGGCTATGTCTACACTACAGAGTCTCTGTGGACATAGCCCCTCTAGTGTAGATGCAGGGTACGCTGACAGAAGGAGGAGTTTTGCTGGTCTAGGAGCACCACCTCACCGAATGACCAGTGGCGTAGCCAGGTGGAGGGAACAGGGGGAGCGATCCCAAAAAAGGCGCCACCCGCTGCGGCGCTTTTACTGATGGGGCGGCGCTCCGAGTCTTCGGCGGCACCTTGGTGGCAGGACCTTCACTCATTCCACGGGTCTTCAGCGGCGTTTCGGTGGCGGGTCCTTCAGTGCCGCTGAAGGCACCCGGAGCTAGTGAAGGGCCCTCCGCCGAAGACCCAGAGCACCACCGGGCGAGTAAAAGTTAAAAAGGCGCCAAGAAATTTTAAAGGCGCCACTTGTGCTTAGTAGGAGAGCGGCCGCTGTCCCGCTCCCACTCTAGCTACGCTACTGCGAATGACTAGCTACAGCAGCAGTAGCACTCTTCTGTCGCCATAGCTGCATCTACACACTGGAGGGTTTGTTGGCATAGCTTGTTGGTCAGGGATGTGGATTTTTCACTACTCCGGCTAATGTAGCTACGCCAGTATAAATGTTAATTGTAGATCAAGTCTTATTCCAGTAGTGGATTAAGCGAGATCAGATCACTCTTATTCTGGAGTGAGTGTTCTCGGGGGGGGGGGGGGGGGTTATAACAGAATAGCTAGAGTTTGGCTACACTTGTGGGTTAGAGCGCATTAAAGCAGCCCCGGGCACCCTAGCTCACTACCCGTCCACACTGGCAAGGCACGTAGAGTGCTCGGCGAGTGGAATAACGTTTGATGCGCCCCCGCTGGAGCACTGTGGCGCCAATGTGAACGGGGTGTTGCACTACTGCGCTCTGATCGGCCTCCGGAAACATCCTATAATCCCTTTAAGTCAGGTGGCCACTCTTGTCATTGTTTTGGAATCGCCGCAGGAATGCGGATATGCCCTTTCAAAGCTTCGTTTCTGACAGCCGGCTGCTTATCCGCTCCGAGACAAAGCAACCATTACTGTGGAATGCTGGTGGGGGGGGGAGGGGCTGCTGCTGTATGAACTTAAAAGACAGCATGCTGACATGCTCTCAGCCCCTCAAAAACCCACTCTCTCTCTCCCCCTTCATACGTCACACTCCACCCCACCCCATCCCATTTGAAAAGCACGTTGCAGTCACTTGCATGCTGGGATAGCTGCCCATAATGCACCACTCCCAATGCCGCTTCAAGTGCCGCAAATGTGGCCATGCCAATGCACTTGAAGCTGTCAGTGTGGATAGACTGCAGCGCTTTCCCTACTGCACTCTCCAAAGGCTGGTTTAACTCAAAGCGCTCTACATCTGCAAGTGTAGCCATGCCCCTAGTTTGGTAAATTTCCAAATGTAGACAAGCTCTTAATGCAGGCTGGCTTCAGAAATTGTTTTATTTCTGCTTAACTCCGGTTGTCTTTATAAGCGGAACAGCAGGTCTGGTTACACCGACAGGGGAAATGAAACTGACAAAGTGAATTTGTTCTTGTAAAATAAATACAAATGGTCTTTGGATTTAAATTCTGTGTTTGTGAGACAGTAGGAGAACAACAATTAAGATGGCTCACAGGATTACATTTGTAACTATTGTTGATTATAAAATAGCCCTTTAAACACAAGGAAGCACCCAAGGGTGGTTTTTGTTATAAGAACAAATTCACTGTGCCAGTTTAATTTCCCCTGTTCCCCTCTCTCCACTGAAAATTAGCAATCTGTTCTTTTCCCCTTTTACTGCTTGGGCCTGATTATCAGAGGTGGGAGCCACACATGCTCAGCTCACATGAAAATCAGGTCTCGTGTATTGTTTCCCAAACCTACATTTTAAAAATTACCCTTATTCAAAGCACTGTTCAGGTCAAATACTAACCAGTTAATCTTCACATAGATCTTGGAAGGTCAGGAAGCCCTATCATTCCCATTTAACACAATCGGGAAACTGAGGCACAGAGATTAGGTGAGTTGCCAAAGATCACAAAGAGAGTCAGTGTTAGAGCTGCCATGAGAACTGAAGAATTCCTTGTCTTGTAGCCCTCTAGCCTAGTGCTTTGCTACATGGGCTCTCTTGGGCAGGATATTCTCTGACCTGGTTTGGCTATGTTTATTTCTGTCAGCTTGGCAAAATAACATGGTAGAAAACGTGCTAACAAATTGGACAGCAATTCTTAAAGCTTTCACCAATGAAAACTTTATCTCTGGCTCACTCTGCAAATCTTAATTTCCACACTTATTTAGCATGCACCTAAAGTGATCTACTGTTTTTGACACTTGCCCATTTGCACAGCTGCATAAAAGGTTGAGAGGAGAGACCCACAAAGTGTGGATGGCCTGAAAACCAATCCCTGCCTCACTTGTGCTAACGTGATGATAAACCAGCAGGGCTGCTTTATGGTACCACTTGTGTTCCTTTAATATCCAAACAGCTTTCTGGGGCAGTGGAGCTGGAACAGTTTGCATAGTGGGGGTTTACTAAATTCACTTGCAATAAAATGAAGGCTACAGATGTGGCTACAGGGTGCTGAGAGCAATTGATCCAAACTGTAAACTCTATTTATGAGGGAAACCACTTCACACCAGAGGGTGCGGCACCTACGTTCCAGCACCTCTGTTCTGGGGACATTAGAAGGGAGACATTAACTCCTCCAATGAGAGACAGCTACATGTCCGAGAAGGATTGGTGATCTACAAAGAATATGGGGACATATTTCTGGTGTTTGTTTTCTTTAACCATTGAGTGTTTGACTTGAGTTCTCAGGAGAGATGCTAGGTAGACAAAGCCATCTATTTATCCAGTGAGCAGGCAAAGAGTTGCAGATGGAGGAGGATGTACCTGAGTTACTTCCTATTTCACTTTGCTGTAGGCCTTCCCTAATACATTTTAAAAATACAATTAGGCCTTGTCTACACACACAAGTTGTACCGCTCTAGCTATACGAGTATAAAGCAGTACAACCCATCTGCTAGGGACAGTTATACCAGTATAAAACGACTTGTATTGGTAGAATATTCCCGACTGGTTCTTGGACACCTGCTCAGGGTCTAGCTGATCGCCATATGTGAGGTCAGGAAGAAATTTCCCCCCAGGTTAGATTGGCAGTGACCTTGAGGTTTCTTGGCCTTCCCCAGTAGCATGGGGTTTGGGTCACTTGCCAGGGTTATTTAGATACATCTCACTTAATTGATACCCTGCTATTGCAGGGGCCTCAGGCATTGGTGCACCACAGTCCCACCTATTCTTGGCCTGTGGCACATAATAGTTTAGTGTCCTCTGTGGACTGTAATACTTTGGTCTAATTTCAGTTGTTGGGTTTAGTGTGCGGGTGTTGGGTGGTACTGGCGGCCTGTGATATATAGGATGTCAGACTAGATGATCTGGTGATCTCTTCTGGCCTTAAACTGACTCTGCACAGATATAACTGCGTCCACCCTAGGGGTTGTACTAGTATAAATATTTTGTTAAAAAACAACTCCTTAACTGATGCAGTTATACCAGTACAAAATCTGTGTGCGACCCCTCCCTGTCACTCACAGTTCACACCTTGTAGCATGTCTTGAAGGTCAGCAAACTAGGACTGTTTTGGACCCAGGGAGAGAGAGAGAGTTTCAAAGCTGAGGGACCCTCATGGAGAACAGCTTGCCAGCTTTCCTCTCTCTTGAAACAGCTGTGCTCTAGCTCAGGTGACTCTGCCGACTGAAACTGTGTCAATCTGGCATGGGTCGAGAGGCGGCCTGCCCGCTAACCAAGTCCCAGGCCATTTGGGGCTTTCTAGTTCAAAACCAACCTCTTAAATTTACAAAAGCTGTTCATAGTCTGCTGTCTGAAACAGACATCTCAGAGTCACTTTACTGAGAGATTTTGTTCCACACTGTTACCTCAAGGATCCTCAGATCTGCTGCCAATAAGGAGCTGTCTGGCCACATGAGTTTTTTAACAAGGATTTCAGCTAAATCAAAGATCCATCTGCAAAATCGAGCATTCCTAGCTATCATGTGAATTTATGCTTCAATCTGGAGGATTTTTGAGTCTCAAAAAAGGCGAAAGGATTGCATTATATTAGGGCTGTCAAACAGTTTTTAAAAATTGCAATTAATCGCAAGATTAAAAAAAATCATGATTAATCACAGTTTTAATCTCACTGTTAATAATAGAATACCAATTTATACTTATAAATATTTTTGATATTTTCCAACAGTTTCAAATATATTGATTTCAATTGCAACACACAATAATACACAGTGCAGTGCTCACTTTATATTATTATTTTTTATTCCAATATTGGCACTGTAAAAAAGATAAACAAAAGACATAGTATTTTTCAGTTCAGCTCATACAAGTACTGTAGTACAATCTCTTTATCATGAAAATGCAACTTACAAATGTAGAATTATTACTTTTTTTTTTTAACATAACTGCACTCAAAAACAAAACAACGTATAACTTTAGAGCCTACAAGTTGAAGCATGAATAGGCATATGAATGTTTAGCACACCTTGCACGTAAATACCTTGCAATGCCAGCTACAACAGTGCCATGCAAATGCCTGTTCTCACTTTCAGGTGATGTACATAAAAAACATCCAGCATTATGTCTCGTAAATGTAAACAAACAAGTTTGTCTTAGCAGTTGGCTGAACAAGAAGTAGGACTGAGTGGACTTGTATGAGGTGAATTGAAAAATACTATTTCGTTTGTTTATCTTTTTACAGTGCAAATATTTCTAATAATATTAGAATAGAGTGAGCACTGTACACTTTGTATTTTGTGTTGTAATTGAAATGAATATATTTGAAAATGTAGAATATCCAAAAATATTTATAATACATTTCAATTGGTTTTCTATTATTGTTTAACAGTGCGATTAAAACTGTGATTAATCGTGACTGTTTTATTTTAATCTAGTTAATTTGTTATGTGTTAATTTCATGCATTAACTGCGATTGACAGCCCTACTTTATAGTGATTATTATTTTTTATTTGTATTACTGTAGTGCCTAGGAGCCCTGCGTATTTGGAAGATTTAACATAAAAAATAGTCTATATTTAAATAATTTAATAAGTTTTTAATTGATACGTGTTAATAATTGTGTAAATTGAGTTACTTTTTCAGTGTGCCATGGATGAGAAACCTCATTAGAACAGAAATTGTTCCAACCAAAAATAAGGCAATACAGCTTTGATTTGCTTTCTGGTCTTTGAGTCTTTAGGGTTAGCTTCTCCTGTTAGCATGTGTCTGTGGGGATGGGCCTTTAAGAAAAACAAACACCAAATACATGAGACTTGCAACACTGGCCAATCTAGCATTACTAATTAGAAGCCTTTGGGACGGGGGGTGGGGTGGGACAGTGGTGGTGTTACAGCAGGGGTTCTCAAACTGGGGGTCAGAACCCCTCAGGGGGTCATGAGGTTATTACATACGGGCTCCTGAGCTGTCAGCCTCCACGCCAAACCCTGCTTTGACTCCAGCATTTATAATGGTGTTAAATATATTAAAAAGTGTTTTTAATTTATGGGGGGGGGTCGCACTCAGAGGTTTGCTATGCAAAAGGGGTCACCAGTACAAGATTTTGAGAATTGCTGTGTTACAGGAATGGGCAACATATACCTTCTGTCTTAAGTACTTATGACTCCTGTTGCCATAGTATCGGAGTGCTTTGCGATCTTTAATGTATTTCCCACGTTATGCCCACACCTTTAATACTGCGTCTCATCTAAAAAAAAAAAAAAATTAGAATTGGAAAAGGTACAGAGAAGGGCAACAGAAATGATAAGAATGTGATTAAGAATATGGAACAGCTTGAATATGAGGCGAGATTAATAAGACTGGGACTTTTCAATTTGGAAAAGAGATGACTAAGGGGCTGATATGAAAGAGGTCTATAAAATCATGAATGCTGTGGAGAAAGTGAATAAAGAAGTGTTAATTACTCCTTCACATAACATAGGAACCAGAGGTCACCTGATGAAATGAATAGGCAGCAGGTTTAAAACAAACAAAAGGAAGTTCTTCTTCACACAACGCACAGTCAACCTGTGGAACTCATTGCCAGGGGATGTTGTGAAGGCCAAAACTATAATGGGGCTCAAAAAAGAATTAGATTAAGCTCATGCAAGTATCAGCCAAGATAGTCAGGGATGCCACCCCATGCTCTGGATATCTGCCAGAAACTATGAGTGGGCAACAGGGGATACATCACTTGTTGATTGCCTCGTCTATTCATTTCCTCTGAAGCACCTGGCATTGGCCATTGTCGGAAGACAGAATACTGGACTAGATGGACCATTGGTCTGAGCCAGTGTGGCTGTTCTTATGTTCTCCTCACAGCATCCCCACGAGATAGGGCAGTGCTGTTACCAGCACTATACAGATGGAGAACTAAATGACTTGCCCAAGAGCACCTAGAAAGTCTGTGGCAGAGTAGCAGGCCAGCACCCCCCTCCACTGCACCACTCCTCCACTGCACCACTCCTCCTCAAATTCAATGAGTGCCTGACATGGGAGCTGGGACCATCTCTGCAAATTGACCTCCTGGGATGGCTACTGAAAACTGGGCTTTGGGAAGCTGGTGAACAGGAAGATGCTTGGGATTCAGGTCTTGTGACATTGTTGAGATTCCACTCCTCCAGATGCCACGGCTACAGCAGTGTTATGGAGCCCCTGGGTTAGAGTGATGGTAGGGAGGTGTTGGGAAGTACCGGAGATTCCACTTATTAGCAACCCCTCTGTTGCCAGCAAAAAGCTGCCATTATCCTGCAGTTGCAATAAGCAGAAGGCAGGTTTGCAAGGCAGCTGCCAGGGAAGGAAGCGCTGGCACCTACCTTCCCTAGCTGCAGCTCTGCAAACCTGCCTGTGGGAAGAGGGTCTGTAAACCAGAGTGCACAGTACCTTTCCCTGCATTCTCCAGGGCTCTAAGCTCAGCACGTCTCAGGCAGCCCTTCCTTCCCTGGGTACAGCCCCAGGCATGGCACAGCTGGGAGAGCGCGGGGAGAGGTACCGTGCAGCTCCAGCATCTGGGCTGTAGCTCCCCTCCCACTGCTGCTCTGCCCACAGCCTGCAGTCCCTTACCCCCTGTTCAGTGCCCGTGCAAAGGCAGGTTTAGGAAGCATTGAGACACACAGGCAGGTTTGCAGGGCTGCAGCCAGGGAAAGCACATTCCAGAGCTGCTTTCCCTGCTGCAGCTTCACAAACTTGCCTGTAGCTGGGCCCTTTCTTGCAAAAAATATTCTTGATAAGCAGCATACTGCTGCCCAAATCCAAATCCCATTAACATTAGAGTCAATGGAACAAGATTGGTTCGCGACAAAATGTTGCTGTTAACCAGAAGTTGTTAAGACCTGGGTTGCTATTAAGCGGAATCTAACTGATGTAATAAGTGAAATGGTGTAGGTAGGCCAGATGACATGTGTTGTTAATATTCCACCTCTAATCTCAGCTGCTTCTACCTACCCTACCATCCTATACAATTTACCGATGATTAAACCAACAAGGTACTGTGGAAATCACCCTAAATACCTGTATAGCAGGGGTAGGTAGGCAACCTATGGTACGCGTGCCAAAGGCGGCACGCGAGCTGATTTTCAATGGCACTCACACTGCCCGGGTCCTGGCCACCGGTCCGGGAGGCTCTGCATTTTAATTTAAGTTTAAATGAAGCTCCTTAAACATTTTAAAAACCTTATTTACTTTACATATGACAATAGTTTAGTTATATATTATAGACTTATAGAAAGAGACCTTCTAAAAACGTTCAAATGTATTACTGGCACGCGAAACCTTAAATTAGAGTGAACCTTAAATTAGAGTGGCACACCACTTCTGAAAGGTTGCCGACCGCTGCAGTATAGATTAATAGAGAATTAAACCTCTCTCTGATAAGCTTTTTTTTAAACCATTTTATAGAATTCTAGGATGATCCAAGAAAACAGCTATACAAAAAATGTTGTCACTTTCTATTAAATTTGCTAGTATTTGCCCCTAAGACTCGGTATTTCCATGCGTGGTACAGAATGTGAAATCACTCATTGCATAGAAACCCTTGCAATAGTAGACCCAGTAAGGACGGTTTTAATTTTAACTTAAGACATACATTTATGTTGTTTTAACATAGATGGATCCTCTGCTTGCCATCGGCCCGTTTTCCACAGATTCATTCAGCAGGCGACAAGTATGGAAGGGATTTCTGAATTACCCAGTTTACCGTCCAACTCTTTCAAGCTGTGCACTGGTTCAAACTCCTTTTGGACCCCATCGGCATGGCTGCTAGATCAGATGGGTCGGCTGCACAGTAACATGGGATGATATAGGCCTTCTAGCCGCTGCTGGGAGCTGAGCTTGCGGGGAGTCCTCAAGGCCAGATTAGATCAGTACCTGCACTCACTTCCTGTTGCCTTGGGTACCTTTAGGCAAACCTCACACGGATACCGTAGAGAGACAGACATGGGAATTATATTCTCAACCCCCTCCAGAAACCATCTCAGACAGGTGTCTTTTGCAGCGTGCCTGGAAAATCACCAAATTCAGGTTATTTTGGATCAAAGCAGGGAACAAGTTCCAGAGTTCCAGAACCCTCACAGAGAGCACCCTGGCCGTGTAGCTTATCATAGATAGAATATCAGGGTTGGAAGGGACCTCAGGAGGTCATCTAGTCCAACCCCCTGCTCAAACCAGGACCAATCCCTAGACAAATTTTTGCCCCAGATCCCTAAATGGCCCCCTCAAGGATTAAACTCACAACCCTGGGTTTAGCAGGCCAATGCTCAAACCACTGAGCTATTCTACTTCTGCTTTTCATGTTCAGGCCCCCATCATGCTTTAATCCAATTCCGCAGTAACCACAAGGTCACCAGGCTGGCCCCAAACATTGCCGTTGGCATTTAAGCCTCCTTTTGTGGGAGGAATAAAGGCAACCCGTTAGTTATTTCTCCGTTGGTGTAAAATGTCGCACGTGGCTTGTGTCTTTCACGATGACCGTTCCTTTAATTGCCCCTTTGCTGATGCAAAGAGTCGTGTGCAATTTTTTTCACTTAAAGGCACAATCGGAAAATTCCTACCAATGCTGTCTGCAAGCAGTTCATTGAGCACCTTGCCCGCGTGAAGTACAGGAAGGTAACACTGACAGGATGGCTCAGTCTTTAAGTTAAATTGTGCTGTTTTATTGCACTGAGGCCTGTCTTTTTTTTTTTTAAAAGGGCTGTCTGTGTGAATGGCGTAGCAGGGTGGGCTGGGTTTTTTTAAACCAGCCCTCAGCTCCATGATATCTCAGTCCTGTAAGGAGACAGGGAAGGCATTTGACTTAATGAGATGGAGAGGAAAAAATAAAAGGCGGCTTTGTGGGGGGAAAAAACAAACCACTTTCTTGCTTCAGAGTTTACAAGCACCAAAATAGGGGGCGGGGGTAAGCTAAGTTTCCTGACCTGTGGGCTTGTGCCCTTATTAAGTCTTTCTGGTTCGAAAGAGGGAGGTATATTTAAATCCCATTACAGGAGAAAACAACTCACAGAGGAATTTGTAGTTCTCCGCTCTGGCCGCCGGGGAGAGCGGAGCCCCGGCCAGGCACTCCGCCCTCCCCCCGAGGGCTCCGGCTGCCCTTCCCTCTCCTCCCCCCCCCGCCGCGCCCTGCTTTCAAGAACTTGAGGAAAATGTGTCTAAAAACTCAGAGCATTATACTCTTACTCCCACCCCCAGGTATGTGCTGGAGCGTTGCGCTACTCCATAATGCTAAGCTTTGATCACTGGCTTTAGATATTGAGAAATCACTTATAAGATCCTGGACTGTTTGTATACAATCAGCCACTTTGGGGGACCAGGAGGCGTGGTGCTGGAGGGTACAGCCTGTTGGTTTTCTTTTAATCAATAGTCGCCTGGCTCAGATTGCTTACTAGACCAGAATACTGCGAAAATGAGAGGTTCTGCTTTCAGCTTAATGGGGAGCTCTTTTAGAAACTGCTTTTGCAAATTATTTTCAGTGGAATATTGAGCTGTCTGAGAAGTGCATATGGTGACAGCTCTTCATTTAACAGGTGGGGTTTGTGGTAACGATCATTCCAATGCAAAGTGAATTACCCAATTCTTACTTTATTTGCTGCTTCAGTGTCCTCTCTCATTAGGGAAAAAGAAAACCCGCAAGTGCATATTGTAGGGACCAGCTATCCGAGACAGGAGAGTTCACACTGTTCAAGATCTGTATTGAAATATAATCAATTCACAACATTTGTCTGAATTTTTTCTCCACTGTGATGTGAATTTTCAGCTTTGCTGCAAGAACAAGGGATGACTGTCTTAATGAAATAACCCTTTTACAGAGTCCAGATGTGCCACAGGTCATTTCTTCCGCGGCTTTTCAGCAGGAAAAGGAGTGTTGAGGTGGTGGGGATTGAGAGTGGGTTATGAGAGAGAGTGTCGTATTCATTAGGATTTCTCAGCTACATTTTGCCCTAATAAGGAGCAGAGAAACTTCCCAGTCTTGTTTCCAGTGGTATATCCCCCTAGGGGAGATATTTGTGAGCTAGATGACTACAATGTTTAGGTTGTAATCCGAACAAAACTTCGAATCTTAGACGGAGTTGCTAGCTGTGTACAGCGCTAGGCTCACATGGGAGCTCATATGTTATAGCCTGGGGACAGCAACAGCATGTGGAGTATTTACCAGCATCCTGCCGTGTCACTGCTTACAAGAAACTGTAGACATTGGATTTATTACTAATAAACCTCCTCTCTCGAATCTGTGCAGCCGGACTTCATTTCTTTTAAAGTGCTGCTTATTTAGATTTTCATTGATCTTTTGTTTGACCAATATGTCAAACGCTGCTAGTTATTTTGGCCACATCCCGCTCATTTAGCATGGAAATATTTCGCAGTTGGTCGGTTTGTATTTCTGAATGGGTATTTTTATATACGCACTTAGTGAAAGGATGTGGTTAAGATTTTAAAGGCAATCTAGGAGATTTAGACACATCTTTCATTAAAATTAAGACTAGTCCTAGACGGCTTTGTAAATCCGTATTCTCTTCTATTGACAAGCTGTTCATGGAGACCACGTTCTAGGGCATCATTATTTATTATTCGGTTTTATGTTAATTTACATATGAAGCACTATTAAGTTAGCATACAGAAACATATGATATTTGGCAGGAGAGAGATCACTTGATCATTACCTGTTAGGTTCATTCCCTCTGAGACAGCTGGCATTGGTCGCTGTCGGTAGACAGGATAGTGGGCTGGATGGACCTTTGGTCTGACCCAGTAGGGCCATTCTTATGTTCTTAATATTTTAAAGTATTTTTATGGCAAATGCATGGTAGCGTCCAATCTCTATTCATCCATAAATAGCAATAACAAAACCAAGCTCTTATACAGTGCTTTTATCAATACACCTCAAAAGTGCTTTATGATGGCAGTCCATATCATTATCCCCATTTCACAGATTGGGAAACTGAGGCAGAGGGAGGCAAAGTACTGGTCTATGGTCACCCAGCAGGCCAGTGGCAGAGCTAGGAATACTGGTCCCCCGAGTCCCAGTTCAGTGCTTTCTCCGCTAGGCCACACAGCCCAAGTGTATATAGGAGCTATATTAAACTCCAATGTTCTTTCCTATAGAGATTGTGCTTGTAAAGTCCCGAGGTAAATTGATGAATCTGCATAAAACAATGAGTCCCATCATGAGTGGGTGAAGAAACATGTCATAAATAGTTTCTGTTTTATGGATGTTATAACTTCATTACAAAAGCAGAAGGGAAGTTATGATTTTCTTTTTAGTAATGAAATAAAAGTTCACAGATTATTCCTATAGCCTTGCTGGATGTAGATGTTGTTCTGAGGAGGAGAAATAGTACTATGATTCCCCTTCCATTTTCCTTCTGTTTCTTTGTATGTGCATGTCTCATAACATCTTTTACAGTAATGCTCTCAAACGCCAGCTATGATGGTGAGGCTACCTTGCAGCAACATTGATGTAGAGACATGTCTGCCGCGTTGGATTTAAAATCTGAGATTTTTCAGAGGCTGCCTAAGAAGTTGGACACCCACCCATGGGAACTGGACCTCCTGATCCACAAGACAGCTTAGAAAATCTCAGCCTAAATTCTTCTCTGCTCCTCTTTGCACAGGATATTCTCAATAATAATTTCAGAAGCTGTGACTCGATATTGGGAATTGCCTCCTTGTTTCCCAATAACATAGATGATATACAGGTAAATCCAGTGGCAGCATGTTGTGCTGTCCTGAACCTGGATTTTAACATATATTCTTAACGGTATGCGGGGGGAAATAGGAGGTGCTTCCTACTATATCCAGGGATGGGTACAAGATTTCTATTGGCTCTTCCTCGAAATTTATAACAAAATGGCCTAAAAATGAACACTGCCTACTCTGTTTTATGTCTCTGGAAAAAAAGGGATTGGGATAGAGCCGTTTTGTTTGGTTGTTTTTTGAGAGATTGGAGCTTAGTAGAGCTCTGAGAGGGTAAATCTTCTTCTAAGATATCATAGAATCATAGAATATCAGGGTTGGAAGGGACCTCAGGAGGTCATCTAGTCCAACCCCCTGCCCAAAGCAGGACTAATCCCCAGACAGATTTTTGCCCCAGATCCCTAAACGGCCCCCTCAAGGATTGAACACTCAACCTTGGGTTTAGCAGGCCATATCACAGGTAGCCCTCCAGATTCCTATGGAAAACAGCTTTCCCTTCTCATCTGAGCAATACACTTATTGACTGAGCTCACAGTTATGCCCTTTTGATCACCATCTATTCTGTTTCTTTCCATTCCATATGGCTTAAGCCAAAACTTGTTGAATTTGAACTAAACGAGTGTTTCTCCTTCTTAGCGTCCCCTCATTTTTCTTCAGCCCCATGACGATTGTTTGTTTGCCTGAGCCTGGAGCCAATACAGCCTTAAATACCTCTGGGGTGGAGTTGAATATAAAACGATGTCATTTTAAGCTGTCGTACACTCACAACTTTTGTAGAGAACTTTGGGGGCTTTTTTCATAAAATAATCCCTTTTTTAAAAGTTTATTGGCGAAAATAATGGTGATTCTTTGAGTGTTCTCTGCATATTCTTGCTCATGGGATGTGTTGGCCGGTGCAGCCCAGATGGTGAAACCTTCCCATAGCAGTCAGTGCCAATTAGAATGCTTACCTGGTCCTCCTTACCCCCTGCCTCTGTTCCTGAATGTTCTGAGGGAAAGGCTGTAAAAAGGTACGCGATGCTCACTGCTGTCTCAGTTCCTTCCAATTGCAGCAGTGGACAGATTGTAAATATCTCCAGATCCTTCTCTCAAACAGAATTTTATGCCCTCGCACTGGTCTACACTTAAAATTTAGATCGGACCAGCTATGTTGCTCTCACTCTTGAACACTGTAGTTAAGCCAACCTAACCCCCAGTGCAAACAAGGCTAAGTTAACGGAAGAATTCTTCTATCAACCTAGCTACTGCCACTCGGGGAGATGGATTACCTGCATCGATAGAAAAAACTCTTCCTTCTGTGTAGGAAGCGTCTACACTACAGACGCTACAGTGGCATAGCCCATAGTGTAGACATGCCCTTAGTTTAGTCCAGTTTTACTGTCAGTGTAGTTTTTAGTGATAAGTTTAGTTTGTTATGGAAAAATTCTTATTCTTAGGAGAGTTAAGTCTTCAGTTCCAGCTACTGGTTCCATGCCGGATCTGAAAGCTAAGAGACTTGTCTTCAAAGGCATGCACTTATCCAGTGATCGGTCTGACATCAGACACCCAGACAAAATGGTTGGTGTACATAGGGGAGGGTCACTTGCCCTCCAGGTATTCTATCTGTAGCACGTTTACCTCAGGGCACACAAAGAATACCAGAACAGGTTGCAGGACTTATTGCCCCAAGAAGTTCAAGTCTAGCACATCTAAAGGATCCACAGGTCAGGTGACACTTCAGGGACTAAGACGAGCGGTTCAGGGGTTTGGTGCAGTCAGCATTGTAGTGGCTGCAGGTGTCTGTGGTTTGAGAGAGAGGCAGGAGAACTAGAATGGAAACATAGTTTTCTTTTGGTGGGTGGCTACCATCCCTAGGGCCAGCAGGTGCTGCAGTCTTAGGGCTCTGGGTGCATTAGAGTTTGGATTTTTAAGACGATGTGGTCTTGCCTCATTCTTTCAGATCGCCCCAACATTAGAATAGTATTATCCCCATTTTACAGTTGAGGAAACAGGCACAGAGAAGTTGAATGTGATGTGCCTGTGGTGTGCCCTGCGGCACCATCAAGAATAGAAACCCGGTCTCAGACACCCAGTCTTGTGCCATAGCTACAAAGCCATCCTTATTCCCACAATGAATGCTTAAGCAATCATCATGCAACAGAAAAAGCTTTCTTTGGTGTCTGCAAACAGAATGGTCTCCAAGTCTTTCAAATGCTAGTGGGATCTCTGGGAAGAGTGGTGGAAACTGGAGCTCCCATAAAATGTATAGTGACTCCCAAAGGTTGGCTTACTACCTTTGTATGCAAATTCAGCTGCTTAGGTAGAATCCTTCCCTCACCAACCTGCGTTACAGTGTTCTCACCACTGTGTATATTAATAAATATTATGAAATATGGGCATGTTACAGAAGCCAGCTTTGATTTTTTTAATAACACGAGGATTTAAGATACCTTACTACCATGACAACTAAAAATACCCGAAGGGCCTAGTCAACATACGTTTATAAGACCGTCTAGCAAATATATATGTATATTTTAAAGGAAGTTATTTCGGTGCACAAAAATAATAGGGTTGTGTGTGGGGATACGCACTACTTCACCTAAAGAGTGATTTAAAAAAGATTTTAAATGTGCTGTGATCCCCTTAGAGCTCACCAGCTGAGCAAGGTTGGAGCAGAGTGGAGCTTGGTCTTGTGAAGAGCATAAGTAACCCTTAGGGACAGGTGCTGGTGATTTAGTAGGCAACATATTCTCCCCTTTGACACAGCATGGTGTTGAGGGCTGTGTTGTTACAGGTGCTCTTTTAAGCCCAGATCTTGCATCAAGATCCACTAGGATTGGCCCTCTGCGTCCATGTGGAGTCCCATTGGATTCATATCTCATAGAGCTGGAAGGGACCCCGAAAGGTCATCGAGTCCAACCCCCTGCCTTCACTAGCAGGACCAAGCACTGATTTTTTGCCCCAGATCCCTAAGTGGCTCCCTCAAGAATTGAACTCACAACCCCGGGTTTAGCAGGCCAATGCTCAAACCACTGAGCTAACTGCACAAGTGTAAGTATACAGTAACGGATCCTGATGCAGGACTGGGACATGTGCAGAGGGAGAGCCTCAATCCGGGTCATTAAAGATTCCATGGCACTTCATGTGTGCAGAATGTTGTCCCCGGTACCCTGACCAAATTTGGACAGGGTAACTGCATTCTGTCTCTAAATCCCGCCATTGCTTCGCTTAAGTATGGCATTCGTCATTTCCTGGCCTAAACCATTGCGATTCATTTCACCCCCGTGGAGGCTGCATTTCAGTCCTGTGTAAAGTTTGTATGTCATTGTGATTTAGAATGAAAGCTGCTATATAAACGAGATGCCCCATCTCCTGGAATTTTTCAGCCTAGTTTCAGCTCAAATACAGATTTTACAGGCAAGTTATCATACATAGGAATTTAGAACGGAAATGCCAACAGCTACGTAACAAGAATAGTGTTACCCGGTGGTAACCAATAGCCATCAGTGCATAGTTTATTTTATATTTTTTATGACCCTTGAGCTAATGCTATCTCTCCTACAGCATTTTGGATTATGTCCTGTCATCACATAGCACATCCTGTACTGGCCATTACACTTAGAGCAATAAAGATAAATGGCAAACAGGCAATAATGCTAAATGATGTGTTAACATTTTCAGTTACTCAGAAATCAATGCAGAGGCAAAGGAGAATCGGGATTGGAATTTGGACTGATGGAACGTATGATGAGAGAGCTGAAAAAAACCTGCTCCAGCCAAAGCTCTTTCCTACAGTTGCTATAATTCAATTTCAATTTCAGGCTGGAATAGGTGACAAGAAAGAGCAAGAGAGTGGAGAATGAGAATGAATTTTGAATATGAGTTCTTGTATCTCAAGTCTCCTTCTCACTATCTTAATTACCTTTTGCATCTCTTTTTGGCTATTAAAAGCTTCCATTTCCTGCAGTGGTGTGTGAAACTTTGCTGCAGGGTTCTTCAAAGGCCGTAGGAATCTGGCTGCCTGTAGGAAATGGGGATGACTTGCGCCAGTAAGAAATAATTCCACAATTTCTTGAAGATGAAAGTTTAATCACAGCTTCCTGGAAGTTCAGGTTTGCATTCTGACTACACCTCTACCCCGATATAACGTGACCCGATATAACACGAATTCGGTTATAAAGCGGTAAAGCAGTGCTCCAGGGGGGCGGGGCCGCGCACTCTGGCGGATCAAAGCAAGTTCGATATAACGCGGTTTCACCTATAACGCGGTAAGATTTTTTGGCTCCCGAGGACAGCGTTATATTGGGGTAGAGGTGTATTTTGTTGAAGACGAATGAAAGAGTAAAGAAACATCACATAGACTAGAATTGAGATTGATCTACTGGTTCTGCTATCCAAGGGACCTCTAGGCACTTGGCAAAGCCATGGGTGGAACACAGGTACTGCAGGAATATATAGGTATCCATTATGCATTAACAGACAGGTACTTGCCAACTTTCCCATTTTGGCTGGGTCTATTAAATCAAGGCCTGGTGGCTGATGCTCCCAGCTAAAGATCTGGGGCATGATTCTGTGTTGCTCTGCACCTGGTCCTGTGCTTTATACCGGGCACAGTGAGTGTAAATGCTACCAGATCAGAAGGGTCATTATTTTGATTCCACTTGTACAGATGCAAGATGCAGGATAATGGAGAATTTGGGTACTGGTTTCAAGCTGGCTGCTGATTTATCTAATAACATAAATGGTGCGGGGAGGAACTGGGGGGGATTATATAGTCCTCCATTCATTAGGATTTACGGTAATCAAGTGGCGAAATGGCTCATTCCCACCCTGAGCCACTGTCACCTTTCTGCTGATGTCTTTGAGTGATGGAGGAGCTGCAAGGAGCAACCCACTCAACTCAGCATCAGGAGCATCGGCCTTCCCCGGGCAGCAGAGTCCCTACTGCAGTGACCCAGAAATGGTGGGGAGGGGAGGTGGCGGTAGCAAGAAAGATACAGGAGTGAGGGGAGAGAGGAAGCGACAGGAACAAAAGATATGCAGCCAAGGGGAGAGGCACATAACATGAGGACAGAAACCCAAATCCATGCTGTGGTGAGAAACCCTTCATTATCCCTCAGGAATAGAGAGGAGGAGAGATCCTCTAAAGGTGCCAGGGTGGTGAGAATGGGGCTGCCGTCTTTCCTGAACACAATAGGACAGAGAGTAGCAAACAACTCGGGGTCTGCCAGGATGATTGGAGGCTAATAGGCCACCATTGCTTTCTAATCCCTATTTCTGGATGTTTTTCCAAACCCTTATGAGCTCTGAATAAAGAGTGAAGATAGCTGGCAGTGCAAATGAATGAACCCTGCCAGCAGCTCCCTATCTTATTTGGGAAGCTTTACCTGGAAATATTTCTTTTTAATATGTTGGCAACCTCTACACGCAGGGCATTAGAACTGGTCTTATTGATAGAGAGGTTGTTGAACAGCATCCTAGGGTTGTCCTCTTCCGCCCTGTACAGAAAGTGATCTGGGAACGTAAACTTCCAGCAGGTATGGGTGGAAGGCCCTGGATTTAAGAGAGGCAGATCTCGTGCAGTACTGCAAATCAGCCCCGAGTACTGCACATCAGCAGCGGTACTGGATTGGAGTCCTGAAACACAACTCAAACCTGTGACTTTTTGGCTAGTACCAGCTGAGCAGTACAAATACTTACAATCTATTTTTGTCATAGCCGGCATTTTGTTTTCTAATCCAGCAGTTACAAGCATATTTTATGATTACCTTTTGATTTTCAAATCATATATTTTCATATCAATCCTCTTGCACGTGTAGCTTTTTCAGACCATCCAAGTCCTATGCAAGGATAGAAGTCCATGAATAATTACTTAGGCTTTTTTCAACAGCTGCAGGAGACTTTTGTCTTTAATTTACAGACGATAGAAATGTACTGTACCTGTTCCCATAGCAATGATTACATCTAAGCCGATAGTGTAACACATTCTTCATGGGCTGAACAAGCCTATATTTTTAGGGCAAGAGAAAATAACTGGCTTAAAGGATCAGGCCACCTATTACCTGAAGAAAACTGTTTCCATTTTGCGTACCTGGGTTTTAGTGGGAGGTAATCTTTGTTGTTCAGAAAATAGAAACCTGACTGTGCAACAGAAGCTTTGCCATTCAGGTCACAGTTTACATTTAAGCCATGGAGACAGTTTTAAAAAAATCCTGTCCCACACTATAGACAGTTGAGAATTCAGAATAAGTTTTTTTCTTTTCTTGAGCCACTGTTCTCCCGCCTTTATTTATTACACCAACAAAAGGATCACATTCTGATGTGATAAAAGCATAGTATTATGTACTGCCTTGGGCAGCTGGAGTCTGTTGCTCCGGCTGGAACTAAGGGGAATATTGCTAAGCTGTTCGCATGCTTTCCAAGCAAATGGGATCACTACACCTTCATGTTAATAGACGGACACCTGAGGAATTGTTGAACAGATTTCCTCAAGCATGCTCCCAAGGTAGCAGTCAGTATATACATTATGTGTGCCTTGCAAATCCTATCTATCTAATCTATCTATCTACATACTCAAAATTGGTTTTGGTTTGAGAGGTTTTTGAGTTGGTTTTAGGCAATATATTATGGTTTCCTGAGTGCTTAGAGGGCAAAGAAATCTGCTGTTCATGAAGGAAACTTGCCAATTAGCCTGTCTGGCCAACTGAATTGAGTCAATCAAGAGTAAGGTTAACTGCTAGTAAATATTACTTTTGGCGTCCAAATCTAGTGAGTTTTAGTCATCAAAAGCTGCTTCCATCACTGTATGAAAAGACTGTGTGTCAGCCTGTCACTGTGATATAACAGTAATGATTTTCTGCATTGCCACATAAGAGAGAGAGGTTTCATTCCCCAGTGGTAAGAGTTGGGAATAGAACTGGCCGAGTGTGTGTGTGTGTGTGTGTGTGTGTGTGTGTGTGTGTAAAAGTGACCTTTATCAAAACCACAGTATTTTTCAAAAAATCCCATGCCTTTCAAAAAGAAGTTTAACACAGTTTTCACTAAATGGAAAACTTCAATAACTATTTTTATAACATTCACAATAATGTTTTCAGGAAAAGATATCAAAAAAATGTTGCCATAAATGGAAAATGGGTCAGTTTCATGCTCATTGACTAAAAAACAACTACAAAATTGTTCAGGAGACTAGGTTTGTATGTTTCGAGCAGCTGTGGCTGGGAGTGCCTCATATTTGTCATCAGCAGACCTCTACCCTATTCCTTTCTCTCTACTAGTGTTTTTTCCCTTCCTCCACAATCCCCAGTATCCATTGCTCCTTCCTTCTGAGCTCTCAGCGCTCTTTTCATCACCACCAGAGTATAGCTTTCCCTATCGCTTTGCTCATTTTCAGCTTCCCTGAAGAGCTTTCAAAAGAGCAAAATGCCAAACCCATTTCTTCAAAATAGCCTTTTCACGCTAGCCGCACCAGAAACAAAGGCAGTCCAGTCCCTGCTGTGAGAGAGGGTAGAGCATGTTTACTTCAGAATGTTAGGCAGTGCTCGGATACCATCATGATGGGTGTGAGAACCTACATAGGTGGGTGGCTGTGGCTGTGAGCTGAAAGCAGCCAAGCTGGTCTGGACAATGGTTCCCATCCTGCATATGTGTTTTGTTTCGTTGCACTCTGTCCTCTTTATTGTTGGTTCAAACACTGACTCATGGTGCTGTTGAAGCGATCTCACCCACAGGCACTCTAAACATAGTAAGCGTCACGCCTGGCACCAAAGATCTGATAATCGAAATAGACAAGACAAGGGGTAAGAAGGGAAACAAGCACAGAGAGGTGAAGTGACATGTCCAAGGTCATACAGCAGGTGAACGGATGAGCTAGGAATAACACGCAGGTCTAAGTCCCAGTCGAGTGCCTTACCCGTTGGATCATGGTAACACTTCCTGCAAACATTCAGCAACACATTTATCACAGGAGATTCACCTAATGAGGCAGGTTTCCTATATTCCTCTAAGTAGACAGGGACCAGATCCTACATTTCTTATGTGCCCCAAATTCCCGTTGACTTTGCTATAAGTTTTCCAGGCACAAAGCTTAAAGTATCTGCTTTGATATTGAGTATTTTAATTGGCTGAGTGAAGCACAGTGCTATGCTCAAATTGATGGCATATAGATGTTTGTTTGGCTGCAATACGGTAACTTTTCAACGCCGCATCCAATCAATTCCAGAATTTAACAGCATGTTCTAGACATCATGAGGAAGAACCATAGTGATTTGGGTGAAAACTGGAAAACCTGAAGGGAGAAATTTGGGGGCACACACAACTCCTTGTGTCAGGAAGGGAGAGTGGCAAGGAGCTCCTGAAATAGGTAGGGATGGGAGGGTGGCATTCAGGGAGCTTGTACATCAGTGCAATGTAGTGATCTGTTCATATGAAGAAGACTAGCTCAGAGAAGCATTTAATGTAACTGTGGGGATGGAATAAGCATGGCTAAGTAGTTTGGCAACTGCGAGATGTGCCCTTTAGGGGTGCCAAATATTTGAAAATCCTAAGCTTTAATAATGTTCTAGAAGGCACTTGGAACTGCCTCCCATCAGTGATGCACAAGGCAGCTACCCTCTTTGAAAGGGAGAATTTGAATGAAAATATCCTTCTGCAAATCCTACGAAAATTAACCCACCCAGAACCAACCCCAAGCAAAAACAGCCCTTGGTTTCTCCCTGCAATGCTTCCTTCTCAGCTTCTCCAACCCAGGCAGCCACCCAGCTGCCTCTGTCATCTTCTCTTCCTATTAAGGGCCCTATTTCTGCACATCTCATTGTAGTCAGCACCAGTATTTCCCACATGGCCCCAGATGCTTTTACACTGTCTGAGACGCATTGAGATCTAGGGGTGCCCACTGCACACAGCTGAGCCAAAACAGAAACAGACTTTTGAAAGAGGGATTTGGGTGGGAGGAATGGCACTCCACAGCCAGATAGAAGTTTGAGACTGACCTGGTGGTGAATGGACCTAGTGTTTACAGTACTATCCCTGAAGCTCTGGCAGCCTAGGCAACTGCTTAAAGTCAGGCCTATGGCATAAGGTAAAGTGTAGTAAAGGCATTGGATTGGCACTTGGGAGAGACGAGTTCTGTTTGAC
The DNA here is from genome assembly GCF_013100865.1 of Trachemys scripta elegans. Classification (NCBI taxonomy): domain Eukaryota; kingdom Metazoa; phylum Chordata; order Testudines; family Emydidae; genus Trachemys; species Trachemys scripta. Next base: position 116,148,123 of record NC_048303.1, on the reverse strand, counting down.
TCTGCATGGAAAGTGTTGCCCAGGTTATGGGTCTGACTGACTGGGAGGATGGTGGTTGTATCCATGGCAATAGAGGAAGGTGGGAGAGGGAAGGGTTTGGGAGATCAAGAGCTCAATGTTGGTGTTGTTGAGTTTATGATGACGATTGGACATGCACAAAGAGGTATTACAAAGACAGGCCAAGAAACTAGATTAGGTGAAGGGAGATCAGCAGAGCGGTAGATTTGAGGGTCATCCATATAAAAACGGCAGTTAAAGCCATACGTGCGGATAAAAGTACTGGGGGTGACTGTGTAGAGGGAGAAGAGAGGGAAGCCCAGGATAGAGCCTTAAGAGAGACCCGGAGAAGGTGGGTGAGGGGAGGAAGATGACCCACCAAAGGAGACACTGACAGAGAGACCAGAGAAGCAGGAGGAAAATTATGAGAGGACAGAGCCACAAAAGTCAATAAAGGACAAAATTTCAAGAAATAAGGCATGTTTGACAGTGTCTAAAGTTGCCAAGAGGTCAAGAAGGGTGAAAGTAGAGAACAGGCCCTGACATATGGCCAGGAAGCAGCCATTCGAGAGACCCTCAATGATGAAACTGTGTTGTTTCAGCTCTTTTAAGCTGGTAGATAAATTAACAATAATGTTGTAGTTCATGACCAATTACAGTGCTAATTACACTTTGCCTTAAATGTCTTTGTTTAAGGACAATGTTTCTGTGCTTTGGAAGGATTGTCTCCCACTCTTCTACTTACGCATTTTCTGTTGAGTCAAAACAAAAAAGAGAGAGAGCTGGCAATGTATTCAGTGGGACTCTCCAGCTCTACTCCCACATTTTTTTTCCTAAATGAACTGCTCTCTCAAACACTTACACTTTGTAGATGAAGAATTCAACAAAGGAGGAAATATGCTAATGATTTCCTAAGAAGCTAATAATCTGCAACACTGTAGGAATGACACTGGCTACCCCGAAACATCTGGCTTAAAAGGAGAAAACAAGGAGGCACGTGCAGAGGGCCGGTAAATATTAGCATGTCTCCTGAGAAGTGTAAGTCTGTGTTAATGGTATGTGGAGACCTTTAACTCTATAGCACTGGCTGTAGTTAGGTTTAAACACAAACTCTCTCCATTTACAGACCTTCCCTATTCCATAGAAGCCAGGGGCTCTGAAGAAAGTAGAAGAAAGAGAAAGCTCTTTCTGCCTTCCAGTAGCAAGAATGTGATGGAGCTTCACATTTTCCATACATGATTGAAAAGTCGGGACTCGCAAGCAGGGTCAAGACATTACTCTGGTGGAAATCCCAGCACTCCTCCTTTCCGCCAGATGGCAACAGTCCTAGGCGGCTTAGTATGACATTGTCCGTGCAGCTCCCTGCCCATTCCCCTTCTTCCATATCTGCCTCTAACCAGCAGTTGTCTGCTAAATGTTCATCCCCAAAGAGTTTTACTGGGTCCTTCAGGACTCCCCTTAATATTCTCAGGTGTGAGCAGCAAATTTTACCGGCCCGCTATTCACTATGTCCTCAAGATAATTAATAAATATATTGACTCCTGGTTCTAACACTGATCTCCAGGACACCACACTGTTAACTAGAGTTGGTTGAAATTTGTCCACATTCTATGGAGAAAACAGTGCAGAAAAAAGCATCAGAATTTTTTGTAACCCCCCCCCCCCCGTCCCGATGTTTGTATTTTTTTTTTAAACTGGCTTCTCTTCCATGCTGAAAATCAGCCATTTCTTCCCACTTCTCCCTCCATCACTACTAATCCATGACAAAGACTTGTAAATTACCACTTTTCCTGAATAGCCTCTTATTTTACTATGTAAATAGATGCAATATTACATAATTACATGCATGGTACTAATTATACAGTCTCTCGTACTTAGGTCATTATGTAATGCCATAATTGCATGTCCTAATTACTGCGTATACATGTAACTACCTAATTATGCGTTGTGGATTGTGGCTGTGATTAGAGGACGAGTTTTTACTAATTAAGGTTATGTAAGTAGGTAATAAAATATTTCTTGACCTCTTGTTCCATGCACTAAAAATAATTTGCAAACAAAAATAGGATATGAAACGATATATCAAATTTGAACACCAACTGATACTGTACCTTGAAGGAAATAGACCTGCTTCAATGTAAACCTTGTCTGGACAATATAATGCACTCATATGAATGATCCTTTAACTGATTGTGCTGAGGTATTATTGAAAGGCGTAGTGTAAATTGGCCCTTGTCTCAACTCTGCAGGAGTGTGTGATTTATCTAGTGATTGGATCTATTATGTGCATCCTGTCTCCAGTAGAGGCATTGTCTATTGGTGGTTGAGTGTGTAGAGACCGAAAGCCAGCTAGCATATATGCTGTAGTCAGAAGCAAGCATATAGTGGGAATTCTGCTCAGAGGAGCAGCAAAATGTGCCCCAACTGCATCTCTCCAGTCACTGCAAGAAATCCTGCTCTCGTCCCTATAGAGTTCCTTTGGCACAGGATTCACCAGCAAGCAATGTCTCTGCCTTTGCATCCATGTGTCAGCCAGAGCAAGATTTACCCTAATAAAAGAATGGAGTCACAGCCTTAAGCCATGTATTACCCTGTCTGTTTCAGATCCCTGGTAGTTCTGCATGTCTCTGGCAGTGATCTATGACCCTTCTTGTTACCGGGAAGTAGGGCTGTCGATTAATCGCAGTTAACTCACATGATTAACTAAAAAAAAATTAATCGTGATTAAAAGAATTAATCGTGATTAATCGCACTTTTAAGCAATAGAATACCAATTGAAATTTATTATATTTTTGGATATTTTTCTACCTTTTCAAATATATTGATTTCAATTACAACACAGAATTCAAAGTGTACAGTGCTCACTTTATATTATTATTTTTATTACAAATATTTGAAATGTAAAAATGATAAAGAAATAGTATTTTCAATTAACTTCATACAAGTACTGTAGTGCAATCTCTTTATTATGAAAGTGCAACTTACAAATGTAGATTTTTTTTGTTATATAACTGCACTCAAAAAAACAAAACAATGTAAAACTTTAGAGCCTACATGTCCACTTAGTCCTACTTCTTGTTCACCCAATCGCTATGACAAACAAGTTTGTTTACATTTATGGGACATAATGCTGCCTGTTTCTTATTTACAATGTCACCTGAAAGTGAGAACAGACATTTGCATGGGACTTTTGCAGCCGTCATTGCAAAGTATTTACATGCCAGATATGCTAAAGATTCGTATGCCCCTTCATGCTTCGGCCACCATTCCAGAGGACATGCTTCTATGCTGATGACGCTCGTTTAAAAAAAAAAAAGTGTTAATTAAATTTGTGACTGAGCTCCTTGAGGGAGAATTGTATGTCTCCTGCTGTGTTTTACTCACATTCTGCCGTATATTTCATGTTATAACAATCTCGGATGATGACCCAGCACATGGTGTTCGTTTTAAGAACACTTTCACGGCAAATTTGACAAAACGCAAAGAGATGTGAGATTTCTAAAGATAGCTACAACACTCAACCCAAGGTTTAAGAATCTGAAGTGCGGTCCAAAATCTGAGAGGGACGAGGTGTGGAGCATGCTTTCAGAAGTCTTAAAACAGCAACGCTCTTATGCGGAAACTACAGAACTGAACCACCAAAAAAAGAAAATCAACCTTCTGCTGGTGGCATCTGACTCAGATGATGAAAATGAACATGCGTCGGTCCGCACTGCTTTGGATTGTTATCGAGCAGAACCCATCATCGGCATGGACGCATGTCTCTGGAAGGGTGGTTGAACCATGAAGGGACATATGAATCTTTAGCGCATCTGGCATGTAAATATCTTGAGACACTGGCTACAACAGTGCCATGCAAACACCTGTTATCACTTTCAGGTGACATTGTAAACAAGAAGCAGGCAGCATTATCTCCTGCAAATGTGAACAAACTTGATTAGCTGAACAAGAAGTGGGACTGAGTGGACTTGTAGGCTCTAAAGTTTTGCAATGTTTTATTTTTGAGTGCAGTTATTTTTTTGTACTTAATTCTACATTTGTAAGTTCAACTTTCATGATTGAGATTGCTCTACATTATTTGTAATAGGTGAGTTGAAAAATGCTATTTTTATTTTTTACAGTGCAAATATTTGTAATCAAAAATAAATATAAAGTGAGCACTGTACACTGTTTTCTGCATTGTAATTGAAATCAATATATTTGGAAATGTAGAAAACAGCCACAAATATTTAAATAAATTGTAGTCTATTATTGTTTAACAGCGCGATTAATCGCAATTCATTTTTTTAAATCGCTTGACAGCCCTACTAGGAAGTTAATTTACCTGTAATAGTTAAACAAGATGAAACAAAAGTTATGAGTTAATACAAATGGCATTGCTAGAGTTATAGCTTTGGAAAAGCTGTCAGTCCTGGTGGTTGTAGAAATGTTCTGTGGCAATATGTGCTGATACAAGGAGTAGAGAAATTGGACTTCTTTTAGAAAAAGGGTCCTCGACTTGTTCCTGAGTAGAGATAGGCCAGTGCCACACAATTCGGTTCTGGATCCAGACTTTCCCATAGTTCATTGATACTTAGGTGTGGTAGATGGTTAGTTTGGAGTCATCTTTATTGGGTCCCAGAGACTGGTGCTGCTGCCTATATTCTTTGTGGTAAGAGTCAGGTCCAGATCTTCATCCCCTTGTAAGTCCCCTTTGCACTGCTGCTGTGATGCAAAGGGGATTTAAAACAGCTGTAAGGCAAGATTGAAGATTTTCCTGTCGTAGAGGAATTCCCCAACAGACATGTGGAACATTCTGGACTCTGCATCCTGCTCCAACCCGAACCTACTCACCCCTCCCTCCCCTATAAATATGAGAGTTTTGCCTGCATCAGGGCTTCTGGATTTGCTCCTCTTTAATGTAGTTTTGTATCTGATGCAAATCAGCATTTATGATTAGGGCCCTACCAAATTCACGGCCACGAAAAACGCATCACCGGACCATGAAATCTGGCTATTGTTGCTTACTTCTGTGCTGCTTTTAGAGCTGGGCAGCTGGAAAGTGGCGGCTGCTGGCTGGGCGCCCAGCTCTGAAGGCAGCAGCGCTGAAGTAAGGGTGGCGTGGAATATACTGTTTGAACACATCCACTAAATTTGCTGTTTATGCCGTGACCAACCTATGAAAAATGTGATTTCTCCGCGATTGAAGTAGACCCCTCTTTATGATACCAGTACTATATCGCACTGATCAAACGCAATAGAAGCAAGTTTAGATTTTGTAACGTACAAAATAAAATTGTTTTTAAAAAGGAATTTTAGAAACTTCCGTTTAAAATCTTTGTTAGGTCAGTAAATTGGTTCAGAAAGTGAACTGAGACTTAATGAAAGTAAGACCAGTAAAACTTGGTTGTGCACAACAAATAAATATACAAAAGAGCTTTTTAAAAAATTCCTTCCTACTTAAATACAGTTAAAAAGCAGAAAATATCTAATAGCCAAACTCGACCGTTTCTTTAAAATGCACATGACTTTCAGCTAATGGCTCATATATTTGTTGCTTCCTGTTGTGAACAAAACCCCTTCAAAGGTTCTTGAAAAACAGAGCTATTCTTTTAGGACACAATCCTGCAAAGTGCCAGCTTGTCTGCAGTTCCCGTTCCAGCCTGTATGTGTTGCAGTTATTTGGGCCCCAAGCAAACAAGTATTTGAGTTTCAAGCTGAGCGCTTCCTGCTGTGGTATTTATCAATAGCATACATGATAAATGACAGCAGTAGCAGTGAGACTAGCTGACAATAGGGAACATTGTGGATCTGCACTATGGTCTACAGTTTTATTAGTGATTTTTGAAACCATTGCCTCAGCAGCCATTCTGCAAAAGCACAAGTGGGGGGAAAGGCCAGATTCCTCAAAGGGACTAATAGGTCACTTTTCTGTATAATATTTTAGACAAAGTGAACAGAAACGCTACTTTGGGATTGTGTCTCTTTTCAGATTGAATTGATGATTTGCCAAATTCCTGTACTTAAAAAGAAGAGTTCAAAAATACCCTGCTTTTGATAACACCTACTGTTTTTTGCTGGCTTTTCATAAATCTAGGAATTCATGTATTCTCCCTTGATTTGCTAAAATTAAAAAATGAGTAAAGCCTGTTCCTGAAAACTTGACTCATGTGAGTAGTCCCGTGAAATTCAGGTTGAATACTTGCTTGAAGAAGAGATTCAGAATCTGGCCCATTCCAGAATAGGAATGGTATTTAGTATGTTATTTAAAATCATTCATTGAAGTCAGTGGCATTGTATCAGGCAAGAATGTGACCCAGTGGACATAGTTTGGGGGACTGGGAGACAGGAAATCTGAATTCTAATGTCAGCTATGCTACTTACTTACTCTGTGACCTTGGGCAAGTCAGCTGACCTTTCTATGCTTTAACTTATGTATCTGTAAATTAGGAACTGGAATTGACTGCACAGAGATATTGTGAGACTTAATTAATGCTTATAAAGCTCTTCCAAGGGATGAGATGAAAGGTACTATGTGCTAAGTGGTAGTGCTGGCATTAAAAAAATCTGTCAAGCCTTTGATGACTTGGAAGCCCAAAGCTAAAATTTCAGCAAAAATCTTGAGCACTTGTATAAAATGATCAGAATGGGGGTGTATGGTATCCAGATGGGAGATATTTAAATGATGGTTTTGCTATTGCTGCAATATCTCTTCCAAGTTATTATACGATGTATATTCTTTAGTATAAAAGCATTATTGATTTGTCTTTCCTTCCTTCACTACATATGGATGCTTTAATCTTAACTTTAGGAAACGCTAGGATTTGCTTTCCAGATGGTGTTTACTATTTTTGCTCTTGGCTTTCTGCATAAAAGAAAATCTCTCTTCATAGGACTTTACCATGGTTTTGTTCTCTTTCCTTTTAGAAATCGTCCAGAATCCCTGAGGATGACATCAGGTTAAGAAAAGACAAAGACCGAAATTGTGCCAATTTCCCGGAGCCTGTTAGTGTACTTGCTACAAAGGAAGAGAAAATGGAAATCGAAGTCCCAGTCTCGGAACATAAAAACATCACTGTGGTGGCTTCAACACATCCTGTAGACAATCAAACCCACTTCTTTTCGCCTGTTGCCAGTCACAATGGACTTAAGGATAGGCATGAATCCCTGGACAGTGAAGTTGCTAAAGAGATCAGATATCTAGATGAAGTGCTGGAGGCCAACTGCTGTGATTCTGCTGCAGATAACACCTTCAATGGGACGTGCTCCCCTGAGCCAAGTGCAATCCTTGTGGATGCCTCTGGTCCATCTGTTCCTGTTAACAGTGAGTCAGTACCCAATGAAAAGGACGTCATAGTAGCTGACAGGCAAGCATCCCCAGTCATTGAACAGAATGAAACCAATGTAATGACTGAGAAGCTGAAATCTAATGGCCATTCTTCAGATGGACAGAAAGAGGAGCTTTGTGGCGATCTAAAAATGCCGGCGAGTCCAAGTTCTTCAACAAGTTCCAGAAGATCCTCCAAGGATGGAGAACTAACCTTAACTACTATTAAGAAAGAGGCTAAGTTTGAACTGCGAGCCTTCCAGGAAGAAAAGAAGCCAGCCAAGCTCTTTGACGATGATAAGGAGAAGGAGAAGTACAGCGTCCGGAAAGTGAGGCCATCAGAGGAAATTATTGAACTTGAAAAGGAAAGAAGGGAGCTTATTAAAAGCCAAGCAGTAAAGAAAAACCCTGGCATCGCAGCCAAATGGTGGAACCCACCCCAAGAAAAGACACTGGAGGAGCAATTAGATGAAGAACATCTAGAATCCCACAAGAAGTACAAGGAACGCAAGGAGAGGCAGCAGCAACAAAGCACAACACCAACGTCACCAAAACAGGTGACCTATTCCTTTGTACCTCCAGAGCCAGGCTGTGTTAAAAAAGAAGATATTGTCACAGAACAGATAGATTTTTCGGCGGCCAGGAAACAGTTTCAGTTAATGGAAAATTCAGGTCAGTCTAACAGCCAGATTGCACCAAAGAGATCAGGGACACCCAAAATGTTCTCTATCAAACCCTTCTACAAACCCCTGGGCCCATCGCAAATAGACAGGCCAACAGTTTCCATGACAAGACCTGCTTCTGTACTGCTTGAGAATAATGATATAACCATTGTAAAAGCTCAGAAGGTCTCCCGTGTCCCAGAGGGTCATCCTATAAATATTCAAAGTAGTCCAACTGACCCAGTAAAAGAATTGTCTTACAGTGATACCTCAAAGACTGGACAGACCACAAAATTGTGGGCAGATGACAGTGAATTCATGAGTGCGAGAGCAGTCTTCATGGTGGTAAAGGACGATGACCCTGGCATTTTAGATCAGTTTTCGAGGTCGGTCAATGTGTCTTCTCCTCCAGAGGAGCTGGACTCTGGTTTGGATGAATTGTCGGTGAGATCTCAGGATACTACAGTCTTGGAAACCCTTTCCAATGATTTCAGCATGGATAATATCAGTGACAGTGGTGCTTCTAATGAGACTATGAATCCCCTCCAAGAAAATTCACTTGCAGATTTCTCTCTACCGCAGACGCCCCAAACGGACACCCCCTCAGAGTGCCGGGTAGGTGTTTCCAAGTCATTTAGTGACCATGGCTTTTACTCCCCTTCCTCTACATTGCTAGACTCCATGCTGGTTGATGACCAGCTGGACTACCATGCTGGCCTACTAGTTCAAAATGCAATTCAACAAGCCATAGCTGAGCAAGCTGACAAAACAGACTCTAAACAAGCGACAGATAAAGCGGAGCGGAAGAACTCTGTCAAAGGCCAGGAAGAAGTCAGCACAGCACCGTGTTCTGAGAAGGAGCAGAGCACAATGTTTGAGCCACCTCAGGTGTCTTCTCCTGTTCAAGAAAAAAAGGATACAATACCAAAGACTTCAAGAGATGAAGACTCAGGACTCAGGGAAGGGAAGACTTCACAGCAATCTTCTGTATCCCCCACCAGCCAGCCATTCCTTGTGGAGGAAAACAGGCAGGAGGTCAGCTATTTTAGCAAGTACTCTGAGGCAGCCGAGCTTAGAAGCACTGCTTCCATCCTGGCTACACAAGAGCTCGAGGTGACCGTGGGTCCTTTTAAGCTAAGGTCAAGAAAACAGCGGACGTTGTCGATGATAGAAGAGGAGATCAGAGCAGCCCAGGAACGAGAGGAGGAATTGAAGAGACAGAGGCAAGGTCTACAGATGGCACAGAGTCCCATCACAAAGAGCGCGCCTCCACTGCCCACCAGAACGGTGGCTTACAAAACTGCTCCAGGTAAGAGCCTGAAGTTAAATAACTAGCATAATAAGAGATGTGGTGTAGGGTCAGGTTAGTTTTATTTCTATATGGTTTTCTGGCTGCCATCTTCAGATCTCTTTTGGGTTTATTGCATGACTTTGCATGAATGGAAATTGCAATATCCAAAGACAGCAGAGTGTATATTCATCCAAGACAGGCACATTATCCCATTACACTTAATGGGAGTAGCATATGCATGCAGCAAGTGGATATATACTCTTTTCCCCAAGCATAGCAGTGACAGGGCTTAGATACTACCAAGATGAGTCTGTAGAAAATTCTGAAGATAGATCAATTCCTTGCCACTTCCTAGTATAACATTTGTGGTCCTGGTGCTTGAATCTTGCACTATAATTGAGGACGGTCAGATGAAACACAGAAGAAAACAACCGTACTTTTTTCAACTGTATGCCTATTTGAAAGGCAACCTGCACAGGATTTTTTTAGTTCCACTTCTGCCCGTTTTTGGTTTTTATAATATTTAAGAACCTGAAATGTTTCTTGAGTCTTCCCCCTACCACCTAACCTCCAGGTTTTATTCTGCTTGCATTTTACCATGGAAATAGCAGATCTATCAAATCTGGTTTTGCTGGAGAGCTTCACATGGGGGAGGAGTCTCCACAGATACATATTATGAGTTCCTACACCTTAAATGATAAGGTGTGCATTGGGTATTGGACTTAGGTATTAAAAGTAAACAAAGTTCTTAATAGACTGACTAAAATTACCTTCCTGTCTCGGTGGCTCGTCTTTCGCTCTCTTGTTTCTTGTTGTGGTAATTGCACTAGTGATCCTATTTTTAATGGTTAAAAGCAGCAGAAAATCTCCCTCCCTGCCCCCACTTCTCCAAAACAAAAACAAACTCAAAGGTCGCCTTCATACATCATAAAAAAGACAGAAATGACACAAGCCCAATTTTTTTTCTTTGCAGGTCTTCTTTATGGCTATAGACTCTGCATGGTCCAACAGTATTCTAAATGTCTCATTAACAGAGATCCAATGGGGGAAAAGTTTCATTAAAGTTAGGGAAAGATGTAAATGTTGATCCAAATTTGTTTTCCTTTCCACTGATGGAATCAGAAGCAAGAAACTTGAAAGGAGTTTGGAGGGCCAATTCCCAGTAGGGGGGAATTGTCATTGGAGGAACCCATTACCATGGTCCCTGTTCCCAGGGAAGTCAATGTGGACTTCAACAGGAGTTGAGTTTAGATTGCACTCCTGTAGTGAATCCAGATGTGAACAATATCCATAACATAAATAGCTAACATTTATTTTTGTTTCCTTTATGTAAAGAGTGTGGTTTTGGTCTGTTTCTCTTGCGGAAAAAATGTACCAGATGTTGGCAACTTCTTTGAAGTGCTATTATTATCCCAAAAAACAATATGGAGAGGAAGCTCCATAAATTGAACCAAATAAAATATTTTGCCCTATGATCCTGCAGGGTTTGTTATCCCATGTGCTAAAATGTGGGACCAGATCCTCTACTGGTGTCAATTGTCACTGCTCTGTTTGCTCCAAAGGAGCTATGACAGTTTACACCAGCAGAGGATCTGGCCCATTAATTTTAAAGACTCAACAAAGATTCTGAGGTTTTAAGGCAGCCGGGATCATTAGATCCTCTAGTCTAATATCCTGCCTAGCATAGGCCATAGAATTTCATTCAGTTACCCCTGTAGTGAGCTCAGTAACTTGTTTGACTAACCTATATCAAAGAATATGATAACACCACACAAGATAAGACATGTTGGTCCCTGCCTTGAAAAAATGCTTCGGTTGCAGCTCCAGGTAGGAGAAATGTGGTTGGGGCTGGTTGCATTTCATTTGTAAGTATTTTGGGAAGACTGCTGAATCTAATATTTATTTGAATAGCGCTGCTGGAAAAGTGTGTGTTTCTCTTACTCTTATTTTTCCAGGCAACAAATAGTTACCTTGTTTTGAATGTTGAGATGCCAAATATAAATTATATTTTTATGGGAAGATGACATTTATATTTGGAACGAGCCAGTTTGGACAAGTTTCTCTAAGCATGTCCTAGCACTGAAAGTTCAAGAAAGATCTCGGTTCCTTTGGCACAGCCTACGTTGCTCGAACAGGCCTCTGTTATAGGCAGCATTGATGGGAACTGATGGTTCCTTGGGGGTAGTTAATCCACCATAAGCAACTCCCCAAACAAAGATATGAAAAAGAACTCTGGCAAAATCGCATTGAAAGGCCCATGATCAGTTGTATTTTAACCAGCATGGATTGAATCCTCAGCTGGTATAAATCAGCATAGCCCACTCGAAGTTGGTGTTCCAGGATGAATCCCTACATGTCATCCTAGTTTTTCTTGCCCTGTTAGCCCACAGACTAAAGGTGTTTTTTTGGGAGAATCAGCATAAAATACAGAGATGTATGTAATTAACTGTTGCTGATGGGTGGGATCTTTAGAGGTTGAGATAACTGTTTTTAATCTTTATATTTGCAGGGGCAGGTCCTGGCCATAAACCTGGTTTCATTAGCGACTAGTTATAGGGGTGATTCTCTAGTCTTACTGCACAGGAGGAAATCTACCGAAATAGCTCATGTAGAATATTCCAGATCTTTTATCTGATTGTAGGTTGAGATTTGTAGAGACTTCCAGACTGAACCACTGAAAACCTGTGCTGTTACTGCAACCAAATTGCCATTTTTGAAGAAAGAGCTAATGTTCTCCTTTCAGCACTAACATTCCACCATACCACCCTCAACAGAATGGGATTGGAGTGAGCATGTGGAGACTGAAGAATTGGTTACTAATCTTAAAGTGGAGAGGGGTAAACCCATCAAAATCCTTTTGAGGAGACTTCACAGGCGTCAACCTCCCTGTACTTAAAGATGTCATTGTTGTTCTGCTCTGCAGTATGATAGATGGAACAGCTTTACTTGAGACTCATGTTGGTCCCCCAATGTTTCATCTCTTAATCTAGTCCTTTCTTTTTGTTCCTCTGAGCCTAGCATTTGTGAATTATGAAGAGATACTTGTTACCTTTTAGGGAACCGAGTTTGTATTATGACATAAATTTAGGAGAAAAATACATAATGTGAGCGTATTGTGAAGCCACTGATATTTTAAAAATTGCAAATTACCTTAGATAACAAAGGGCCTGATTCTGCCACTCTTATGCATGCTACAATTGTGCCTTACTCAGTGAGTAGTCCCATTGAAATCAGTACTACTCAGCAGGAGCAAGAGTGGTTCTAAATCAGTGGTTTTCAACCAGGAGTATGTGTACCCCTGGGGGTACTCAGAGGTCTTCCAAGGGATACATCAACTCATCTAGATATGTAACCTGTTGTAAAAATAGGCAAATAAAAAGCACTAGTGAAATCAGTACAAACTAAAATTTCATAGACAATGACTTGTTTATACTGCTCAGTATATTATACACTGAAATGTAAATACAATATTTATATTCCAATTGATTTATTTTATAATTATATGGTAAAAATTAGAAATTAAGCAATTTTTCAGTAATAGTGTGCTGTGACACTTGTATTTCTATGTCTGATTTTGTAAGTTTTTAAGTGAGGTGAAATGGGTGGTACACAAGATAAATCAGTCTCTTGAAAGGGGTACAGTTGTCTGGAAAGGTTGAGAGCCACTGTTCTAAATAACACTACCTCAATATTTGGTGAATTTTAGGTGTTCCCTGTAGTAAGTGTTGGTAAGCAGAGGGAATACTGCAAATAGTGAGGTAACCACCTCTATTTATCTAAGGCAAAGCTAGCAAGTTGAGTGTGTGACCACTGTGAAAGACAAAAATAAATAAATAAATAAACCCAAACAGGGGAAAAACTTAAAACAGTTTTGGCCGCTTTTATTGGACCATTCTATCCATTTTAAGCCTGATGCATAGTCTGCTGAAGTCCACGGAAAGTCTCCCATTGACTTCACTGGGCTTGGGCTCAGGCCCTGTGAGTATATGCACTATTTTACCAAGTTATACACTGTTGAACTCAAAAAAATGTGAGTAAGATGGTCCTTGCGAAAGGTGGGTAATGCTGGGGTACACAAGCCCCTCTTACAAATGGCTAAGTCTGCACCATGGGATCCCTTCCATGAGCCAAGTCCTAATTTGAACAACTAAAAACATAAGAATGATTTTGCTGCAGTAGTTATCATGCTGGACTACTCAATAAAAATTTGCATAGAAATCCAATGAGTACCCGGTGTTATAATGTAATATGCCTGCAACGTAGAGTTCCTTCCACCAGGTCTGGCTGGATAAGTTTCCCAGTTTGTATGTTTAGCATGCTGGGGGTGGGTTTTCTATGGTCTCTCTGTTGTACGGCAGCTAGAAGTGAGAGGGGTTTACATTTAATTTTACACAATATCTGGCAGAGGAAATAGGAAACACATTGGCATTCTATGTTGTTCTCCTCACAAGTCGCAAACTCTCATTACTTTACTGGCTGGAAACTTATCTATCTAGATCAGTGATTCTCAACCTGTTTATCATTGTGGGCTGTTACGTGGGCCGCAGGCTGAGAACCACTGAGGCCCTGCCCCAAACCCTTGCTTTGAGCAGGGGGTTGGACTAGATGACCTCCTGAGAGCCCTTCCAACCCTGATATTCTGTGATTCTAATAGAATGAATGCAGACATGCCAAACCTGCGAAAAAAACGCAGAAATTGGGCTTGTTTTTGGCTTAACTGGCTTGTGAGTTGCTTGTTGGCTAGTTTTTGGCTTGTGGCTCGTTGCTTCTTTTTTTTGATCGGCTCCCGGCAAGCAGGGACAAGGGGGAGAGAGAGTTAGGGGTGCACAGCGGGCCCACCACAGTCCCAGACTGCAGGCCGGGGAGGATCTAGTCACATAGAGTGTTGGGGTTCTTGGGGAATACCTTGTTTTGGCCTTGTTTTGAAATGGGATTAGCTTGATTTTTTGGCTTATTGTGAAAGTCAGGGTGCTTATTTACCGCGTGAAAGTTGGCAACTGTGAACGGAAGGTAAATAACCCAAGCAAGGTGAGCTCAGACCTTTGCCCTACTACAAATGCTGTCAACTCTCACAATACCTGAGGGGAAATCCTGGCCTTATTGAAGTAAAAGAGGTTTTTACCATTGGCTTAGGTAAAGCAAGGATTTCACCCTTGGGAGCAGATCTTCAGCTGAGGACTAGCCCTTGGAAGGTTTTCTTAAAGCCCCAGCTCCTGGAGTCATATGATTATAAAAGAAATTCAGCTTTTTTTGTAAAGCTCGCAGCTTTGATCTCTGAAGGAGCAACAGGAAAATGAAAAGAACCCCAACATTTTTTTTTAAAAGCTCATGATATTTAAGCCCATCTCATGATACTGGGGAGCCTGACGCACAATTTTTTGATGCTTGGGATTGGCAATACTGCTTCCAGGAATGATATACGAAGTTGCATGCAGATAATTTGGGTGAGGTCCTGTTTTCACTGCAGGGGCTTCTTTGTAAAATAAGGGGTCTGGTGTTCTTAATCCAAATAGTCCCCCCCACCGTCTCCCACTCCCCATCCCAGAGGTGGCTGCATTTCATTGGTGCTGGATGCATGCAGCTTGTGTAGCATTATGGACTCCCTCCGGTTGAAGGTGTTACTTCAACAGAAAAATATTGTTTCTATAAATTAAAGAAGTCACTCTTCACTTTACCTTGCCTCCTCTCCAAAGTATGTTGCTCCTTCCTTTTGAAGGGCGGCAGCAGCGGTGCCAGGGTAGCTCCCCAAAAAGCACTAGTGAATCATATAGGCTGTGACCCAGAAATGCAGGCCATGTCCCAACTATGCTCTGGATTGTGTACTGAGCTTTGAAAATCTGGTTTGCGTTGTTACAAGTGAATTGCTTTCTGCATCTTTCACACCTTTCTTACGAGCATCATTGTAAATGTCCGTTCCTTTCTCTGACCTTGACCATGCTGTCCATAGAAGGATATGGGTATGCGAGCTGTCAAAGAATTAAGAGTCACAAGGTTTTATTCTGCTAGGGCTTTTGCGCAGCTTTTAGTGAGAAAGCTGGTTAGAGCAAAACCATCTCTGTGTACCAGATGTTTCATCAGTGAATATGGGAAATCCCTAACAGGATGTGACTGATGCCTCATGGTAGTCATAGCTTTCCCTAAGCAAGCTGCCATTTATGTTCCTTGTTGATGTTCATGAGGCAGAAAGCAAGTTGTATCTTCCTCCCTTGCATGCCAAAACTCAGCTGTATCTGATGTGTAAATACCTTTCTTTTTGTGAATTCCCTTGCTAATTAATCCTCCTTAGAAATGAACTGCAAAGACTATTTTTAACTCGTTTGGAAGATTTCAGTACAGAATAAAAACCCAAGTCTGTGGCAGTTGTTTTTAAAAATGCTAATGATGATTGTACTTTCACTAAATTTGAGATAATGACTTCCCTAAAGTGCTGAGAAATCTGCGCATGGGAACTTCTCTTTGCCACCACAGCTACCATAAGCCTACATAGAAACACCACTTCAGTCTAAAACCTCTTTTTCTCTCCCCCTTTTTTTTCCCCCTCGGAGAAATTACTATCCAGCTGAAATTTCTCAATTTCGGTCTCACTCCAAAGATTAACTTGGAGGCAAGGGAAGGGGGGAGGTCTCAACAAAAGTGGATGAGTCATTTTATTATTATTTGTGCAAGCATGAGGAAGGGAAGATCGGGAGCCAAAATATATGACCCTTCAAAAAGAAAGGGAGAGGCATTATTTTTCGTACATGCATACCTCAGAAACAAGGGCTCAACTGCAGCTGGTCCCGGCTGCCGTGGTTGGCCAGGTGCTAGGGATCGTCTGCAGTCAGAATGCTGCTGCTTGCACTTTTAGGTATTTCTGAGGCCCTGGGAGTTGGGCAGTCATTTACTCCAGTTCAAAGAATAAGAAAGAAGGATAGTAACTGTCTATTAACTGTTGGCAAATTTGCCTTTTTAATGGCAACCACAATCCATGAGGAAAACTGTTTCGAAAGAAGAAGAAAAAAAATCCGGCAACAAGCCATTTTGTTGAAGTAGCTTCTGTTGAAATGGTTTTCCTCACGTGTAGCTGTCACCGTAAAACAAGACAACAGCTTCTACGCAGTTAATACAATTGTTTTCAGTATGCCCACCCCCACGCTGAGTATCTCAAGTACCATTGTTTGGTGGCTGTTGGTAGCTGCAGCCTTTTTACTGAATTTGTCCCAAGTGCCAATACTATCTGTGGAATTTCTCCTCGGCCTTCCTTTCATTCCCCACTATTTCACAGCACACCAGCTGGGTGAACACACTGCACTTAAACTGGAAGAGAGAGAATGATCCTGTTTGTGAAGGAGTGTATTACCACTTTAAGGGACAAGCTGAGCTTGCAATCAAGGAGGCCCCACCGCACCCTACAAGTGGGCTATATAAACGCAAAGAGGATGCTTGCTGAGAGGGAAGCAGAAGACACATAGGCTGCAGTGGGTAGTGGTGGCTTTCTCTCAGGCTCTAGGAGACCAATCTAACTGTAATTGCTTCTGTCCTGGAGCCTTGTTAAGAGAGGATATGCTATTTTGTTAGTGTGAATTGGCTTCTTCTTTCACCTGGGCTGCAAATTAAATCTCTTGCCACCCCAAGCCAGGGGAATTAAGGTGGGAACACTTACAACACCACGAGACCACAAGGATTGTGCGCAGGGAACTGCCCACACCTTTACACTGTCAAATAACATGGCAAATTCTGGGACTTGCAGAACCAAAGTCAAGTGCATTAAGGCCCTGATCCTTCACCTTGAAAGTCAATGCTGTTCTGGTCGCCCCATCGCAACAAAGGTATATTAGAACTGGAAAAAGTGCAGAGAAGGACAACAAAAATAATTAGGGGTATGGAATATCTTCCATAGGAGGAGAAATTAAAAAGACTGGGACTGTTCATCTTAGAAAAGAGATGACTAATGGGGGATATGATAGAGGTCTATAAAATCGTAAATGGGATGGAGAAAGTGAATAAGGAAGTGCTGTTTACCCCTTCATATAACACAAGAACCAGGGTCAACCAATGAAATGAATAGGCAGCAGGTTTAAAGCAAACAGAAGTATTTCTTCACATAACACACAGTCAACCTGTGGAACTCTTTACCAGAGGATGTTGTGAAGATCAAAAGTAGAACTGGGTTCAAGAAGAACTAGATAAATTCATGGAGGACAGGCCCATCAATGGCTATCAGCCAAGTTGGTCAGGGACGTAACCCCATGCTCTGGGTGTCCCTAAATCTCTGATTGTCAGAAGCTGGGACTGAACGACAAGGGAGAGTGACTTGATAACTGCCCTGTTCTGTTCATTCCTTCTGAAGGATCTGGTATCAGCCACTGCCAGAAGGCAGGATACTGGGCTAGATGGACCCTTGGTCTGATCCAGTATGGCCAGTCTCATCCCCTTATGTTTTTAATGGGAGCTTTGCTGTTGATTCCAGTGAGTGTAGGTTCAAACCCTAAGGCCACACATCCCTGGGACAAATGTGACCGCGACTACTACAGGAATAGCTATTTCAGCTCAGATTTGGAATGGAGCAGGTGAACCGCAGTTAAGGTGGGAGCCATGGGGGCCAGCAGAGAAACCCTGGCCAGAGATGGGACAGGGAGGACTCCTCTTCTTGGAACCAAACTCCATGGAGTAGTGCAGAGCTCAGGAGCAGGCTTGCGTAGGCTGCACAATGAAACCCTTTCAGCACTCAGTGCGGCGTGTGACCCACTCAGTCTTCCTGGCTGGGTCCCTAGCTCATCTGCTGGGACATCAGCACTGCACTGTCTCCGGAGGCATCCCACATTATATAAGGCAGATGGGAACCCTGCGTAAGGCTACAACTTAGTCACGGGTATTTTTAGTAAAAGTCATGGACAGGTCACAGGCCATAAACAAAAATTCATAGCCCGTGACCTGTCCATGACTTGTTCTAAAAATACCTGTGATTAAATCTTGAGGTGGGGAGGGTGCTGGGGGAGGACAATATGGGGGGGCGCCCAAGGCCAGTGACACCAGCTGCTGGAGGCCATGGACTGCAGCTGGCTGGCTGGGGATTGGAGCTGTTCCGGCCGACTGGGGACCACTGCCTGGGACACCAGCCCTGGGGTCAGCCACACTGCTCCCTATAGAAGTCATGGAGGTCGCGGAAAGTCACGGAATCCGTGACTTTGGCAGGGGCCCTAACCATGAGTCATGGCCTTGGTCTCAGAGGAGAGGTTTGTAGCTGTGAAAGGAATGGGTACATCTCCCTCCCTGAGGATGGGACACTCCCCCTCAGCATCAGGTAAGGATCTGCAGCCATTAACATAGCTGGCTTTGTGCTGCAGACCAAGGCAGGGCCAGATGTAGTTAAGGGCTTTTCTACACTACAGCACACAGCTGCGCCACTATAGCACTGTAGTGTAGACACTTGCTACAGCGACGGAAGGCATTCATGTTTGCAGGGGAACCGTTACACCCTGCCTCCCTAAAGTACACTGGTCTCCAGTAGCACTGCTACTGGTCAGGTTATATCAGCATGATCATCATCAATCCTGTTTTTCAGAAGTTTATAATGTGGCTGGTTTATAATTCGCTCCTGGTAGAAACAGTGCGGACAATCTCATCCTGCATCTTATTTCTATTGTCCGGTTTTCATTGTATATCGAAGTTAAACAGTTTGTCCAGTGTTAAGTCATGTGAGGGGAAAATATAGGCTGGAAATGTTATTGATATAAAAGATATTAGACCAGAGGGATAGCTCAGTGGTTTGAGCATTGGCCTGCTAAACCCAGGGTTGTGAGTTCAATCCTTGAGGGGGCCACTTAGGGATCTGGGGCAAAAATCAGTACTTGGTCCTGCTAGTGAAGGCAGGGGCTGGACTTGATGACCTTTCAGTTCTAGGAGATGGGATATCTCCATTAATTTATTTATTTAGATCCACTATTGTGATGTGATTGCTGTTGAAATACTTTTTTTATTTATGGGACAATGTCAACTTGAACTTTATTTTTAAATTGACTAATTTCAACAGAGTCCTGTTTGTCACAGGACACCCTTGAAATAGTTTATCCTGGTTTAATATACAGAATATATTGCTCCCCTGTCTCTAAGGGCCTTCTCAGTAAGGGAGCCTGGATGGGGCTAACAGCAACAGAACGTACTTTGCTTGGGCCCACCCTTGGTGCCCCATCCTCCCACTCTTCTGTGCACTCCCACTGTCTGGCCTCTTTAGCAGTACTGTTGAGGTGTAAGACATCCTGGCTTCTAAACTCCTCCCTGGGACCTGCAGAGGAATCCCAGGGAGAGAAGAACCCAAGCACCTGCTGCTCCACCCTCTGGGCTCCCTAATCCTGTGAGGGAAGATGGGGGCAATCCATTCTTCTATTGCTCACCCATGTAGAGGGTTGGGGAGGGAAGAACAGTTCCCTGATCCCAGAGGAAAACCAGAGAGAGGAGAGGGCTCCCTCACCAAGGCTCACATTTCTCTCCAGACCCATCCAGAGGTTTGGAGAGTGAGGAAAGGGTCTCGGCTCCTGGTGCCCCTTGGCTTGGCACAGGCGTCCCAGGAAACATCCTTCTAGCCCCAAACTTAGAGGGGTGAAATATTGGAACGGCCTTCCGAGGGAAACGGTGGGGGCGACGGACCTGTCTGGTTTTAAGATTAAGTTAGATAAATTTATGGAGGGAATGGTTTAATGGTAAAACATAGTAGTCGAGGAAAACCAAGCAATGGTAGGTAAATTGTACAATGGCTGACAGGGTTCAGGCTGGAGACTCTTGCCTATATGCTCGGGGTCTTACTGATCGCCATATTTGGGGTTGGGAAGGAATTTTCCTCCAGGGCAGATTGGCTGAGCCCCTGGAGGTTTTTCGCCTTCCTCCGCAGCATGGGGCAGGGATCTCTAGCAGGAGGGTTTCTGCCGATTGAAGCCACCTAAAACAGGATTGGGGACTTCAACAGCAGAGTCCAGGGAAGGGGTAGGGATGGTTTTGTGGCCTGCAGCATGCAGGGGGTCAGACCAGATGATCATAATGGTCCCTTCTGACCTTAAAGTCTATGAGTCTATGGGTACAACAATTCTGCTGTGTCAGCTGAGTACCCTCCTACGGGCCCTGGAAGAGCATACACGAGAGCATCCCCAGCCCTCCAAAGAGTGCATGAGACAGGAAGCGCAGCTGCCCAGAAACTGAAAAGAGAGGGGGAGAGAAATCATTTCCCAGTAACTTTTCAGTTCCAGGAATCTGGGGGTCAGCCATCATCACAGCCACAGCGGAACCGCAGCATACGATTTCTTTTCCTGTTGACAAGACCAAGAAACAGAACTCTGAAGAGAGGGGTTTATGATGTTTGCTCTCTGCCCTTTCTTGATGGCCTGTAACCTTTCCAAAGGAGGCATTATGGGTTTTAGAGAACACAATATATAGTCAAAGGGAGACATGTCAAGGCTATTAGGCCAAAAAGGTACTGGTGGGCTGTGATTTGGATAGCACCCTGAGTGCTTGATCCCATTTCCGTGGGAGTTCTGCCATGGGAGCAGGCGAAGGCTCGTAACCTTTAACTCCCAGTCTCCTC
Organism: Trachemys scripta elegans; assembly: GCF_013100865.1. NCBI lineage: Eukaryota > Metazoa > Chordata > Testudines > Emydidae > Trachemys > Trachemys scripta. Next base: position 116,127,313 of record NC_048303.1, on the reverse strand, counting down.
GTTGGCTCACCCGTGTTTCTCCTCTGGGAGCAAGATTCCTCATTTTACTTTACAGCCTTTACACAAGAACTGAACAGAGGCACATGAAGCCAAGCCATGTCACACGAGCGCCAGCTGGCAACCCAGGCCCATGTGTCAGCAAATACCTTTGTTCTGGTTTGTTATCGTTGGATCACAAGCAGTGCACGCTTTCTGGATTTCTTAGATTGCTTTTTAAAAGGTCTGTAAAAGCCACCATGTGACCTTGGGCAAGTCTCTGCACCTCTTTGTCTCAGTTTCCCCATCTAGAAAACGGGAATAATGATGATACTGCAGTGAAATGTACATGTAACAGTACGCTTTCCTGGATGGGCTCCTAGTGGCAATATAGGAATTTATTATTTGTATTATCATTGCACCTTGGATTCCTGGTAATGGACCCAGGCCCCCACTGTGCTAGGCGCAGTACAAACACAGAACAAAAAGACATTCCCTGCCCCAAAGAGCTTACAATATAAGTATAAAATAAGAGACAGCAGATGAATGCAGACAACATTCTGCAAGGAAACAATGAGATTGCACTGATCAGCATGATAGCGGTCACAGCAGACCAGCATCCTAACTGTTGTCAAGATTTGTGTCGGCATCACGGCAAAGGAGAGTTTTAAGGAGGGATTTGAAGGAGAAAACTGAAGTGACTTTGTGGATGTTTATGGAGAGCTCCTTGCAAGGGAGAGGCAGGCCCACCTGGATGGGGAATACCTGGCGATGTTTCTTTTGTTTAATTCTGATCAGATCCCCAAAGCCTCCACCTTGCGGGGTTTTCCAGCAGGCGGCGAGATTGAGATTGTTTGGGGGTGGAAGGAGCCGCTTTCAGTTATGAGCATTTTGTACAGCTCTGAGGGTTTGTTAAAGTGATAGGGTGTTTATGCCTGAGGAAGAAATCACAAAAGACCTTGCTGGGAACACTGAGGGCCTGATTCATCCCTTCCTACACGTGTGTGCCCAAGGGACTTAACACCAGCATTCAAATGCAGTGGGGAATCAAGCCCTGAACCTTTCACTTTTAACACAGACACGATTTTCCATTAGTTCCGTCAGTCATTGGGAGTTGCTTTTATTCTCTTCTTTTGGACACCCCAAGCCCTAGCTAGCCAGGGCCTCGTGCTGAGCTCTGTTACGTTGAGACAAATCCGTGATGTCTGTGGAGTTACTCAAGATGAGACTCTAATCCCATGGCATAGAAAATCCCACAAGCCTCAGAGACCCGTTGCAATTTCTAGGGACATCCCAGTAGGTTTGGGGATGGAGTTTCCAGATGATTCTCTGTATTTGTGAATTTAAGCAAGACTTGTAACATTATACCTATCAGTGTTGTTGGGTTTTTCCGTATTGGGGTCAGAAATGAACCAAGCCCAGCAAGGGGATTTCTTGTTAAAGGTCTCTGTTGGCTTTGCTCAGATTTCATTTCTTTCTTTTAAAAGAGAGCCTAGAGCTTCTGAACAGCGTGCATTGATTTGCTGTGTGTGACCTCTGGTGGCCGCAGCTTTCCGTGACTTGTTCCATGAGTTACTAGCTTTTTGATTTGTCTCAGCAAAGGAACAACTGAAAATCCATTCGCAATTCTTCTAATTAACCCCATTTGTTTCTGTGCGTGGTTTTGTTTTAAAAAGCCTCCACATCTAGGGGAAAGTTAGTGTGACTTTCTCTACATTTCCTTTCCCCACTGTAGCTGATTATATTTAGGTTTAAACAGAAGAATTCTCCTTTATTTGATTTGCTTCCTGTAAAAGAGCCCCACCCTCTTCTCATTGCCCTGAAGTCCTTATTTCCAAGCTCTTCAGTTTCCTTGCCTGAGGTTTGCAGTCATGGTCCTCATCCTTTCAGATGAGGAAGGCTAGACAGGGCTTCCGCCCAGCCTGTTGACACTACCCTTGAGTCAGCCAGAGGAGTTGCTGCCTGGTGACATAAGATACAACCTCTCTTCCCAGGAGACCTTCCAGCATCTGCCAGCCTGGAGAAAGAAAGCCGCAGGTCCGCAGCTGAATCCAGGGCCGCCCCGGGGGGGAAGTGGGGCAATTTGCCCCGGGCCCCACAGGGGACCCCACGAGAAGAGCAATATCCTACACCACCTACCTCCCAACCCTCCACTGCATTCCCTGAGGCTCCAGAGGGGTTAATTCAGTGGTTCTCAAACTTTTGTACCGGTGACACATAGCAAATCTCTGAGTGTGACACCCCCCCCCCCCTTATAAATTAAAAACACTTTTTTATATATTTAACACTATTTCAAATGCTGGAGGCAAAGCGGGGTTTGAGGTGGAGGCTGACAGCTCGCAACCCCCAGTAATAACCTCGTGACCCCCTGAGGGGTCCCGACCCCCAGTTTGAAAACCCCTGGGTTAATTTAATTTTAGCACCCTGTGTCCATTCACAGGCATGTGCTATTTTGAGCATTTCAGTTTTCACAACATAGGCTCATCCCAGATTCTGGAACAAGCTCAAATGCTCAGTTCATGGAGTATGTACATAAGCTATACTAAAGACAAACCCACAGTAACCGTCTCCAGTTTGTGAGGGACCCCGTGGAGCCAGTCTCTAGGAAACAGATACATTCATGGAAGTTAAGTCCATTAATGGCTATTAGCCAGGATGGGTAAGGAATGGTGTCCCTAGCCTCTGTTTGTCAGAGGGTGGAGATGGATGGCAGGAGAGAGATCACTTGATCACTGTTAGGTTCACTCCCTCTGGGGCACTTGGCATTGGTCACTGTTGGTAGACAGGATACTGGGCTGGATGGACCTTTGGTCTGACTCCGTATGGCCGTTCTTATGTTCTAACCTAAATGAACCCGAAGTTATGGAGACAGATATGAGTCAAGGAAGCCAGCAGAGTATCAGAAACCTGGAAGAATCTCTGACTGGATGGGCTCAGGCGTTTGGTCACAAGCTGAGGTGGTTCAAAAGTTTTGGATGTTTTTTTAAGCAGAATTTTTTTATTGTTTCTTTAAACAAACACAGCGAGCAGCAAATATTTGGCCACACACTTCTGAAACCCCAAACCATGTTCAGGTTTTGGCAGACTAATTTCAGCTTTTCTATTAAAAAAACCACAACAAATTTTGAAGGAAAGCAGACATTGTCCCTGATTTCTTTTCTGCTTTTTAAACACCTATAGTTTTTGATCCAAAAAAAATTTTGACGGAAAGTATTTGTCCAACTCTTTTAATGAGCTTTAGTGCCTTTTAGCACTAGCTGATGCTGGGAACCAGTGATACCTTGTAAAGGTGACTTGAAAAGAAGTTTTGGCAAAACTGGGTTTGTGCTGAGATGCGGAAATGTTTATTTTTCCCAGGGCTGCCCGGGGGTGGCGGGCAAGTGGGGCAATTTGCCTCAGGCCCCATAGGGGCCCCCACGAGAATATAGTATTCTATAGTATTGCAACTTTTTTTTTATGGAAGGGGCCCCTGAAATTGCTTTGCGCCAGGCCCCCTGAATCCTCTGGGTGGCGCTGGCTGAATCTGGAGGGGTCACACAGTATACAGAGCTGTAGCAACAGTCTTCTTGTAGGATCAGTCTTCCCCATGTGCCTGCTTTGTACCCAGTTCTCCAGCTAGGGTAGTTAAGTCGTGAGCACGTTGCCTAGTGAGCAAGCGGTCCTGTCAGAGCTACAGCCTGAATTCATCCTGGCTCCCAGCATTTTCATCTAACCAGTGGACATGGGGTTCACAAACTCTTCCCTCACCCAGACTACATCTTCATAGAGAGCGTGTTTCACAGATCACCTTCCCCTCCCACTCACAGTCACACGGACCAGCAACTAGTTGCATGGAAAAGAAATACTAGGAAATGTATCAAAGATATTTTTACCTCTTTTCATGCAATTTGGCAGCTGGAAACAAGAAGGAGCCACAACCATGTAACCGGACAGCCCTTCTTGACCTGCAAGTGCTCCATAGAACACAGTTTGGGCCCCTCTGCACTGTGACACTGTGCAGTTTTTTGAGTGTCTGATTCAATAAAAATAAGTCTAGTGATTTCCATAAGCTTGCATGTATGTCCAGAGCACAGAAGTGAGTCATTAGGGGTTGGGGTGATTTAACCAGAGCTCTAGTAATGAGCAGTGATAGGTAGATTCGTATATATGTTACTTGACAGCTTTGCTAGGTGTTATGAAATAAGATCACTTAAATGTTTGTGTAAGTCTGGTCCTGGAGGGGGAAAAGGAGGGACTTGAAACTCACTTTGGCCATGTTTGTTTCAAAACATTATTTTGTAGACTACGTTTCAGTATTTCTCTCTGTTCAAGCCACACTGGAAATATTGCTCCAATTCGTTCCTTTTGCAAGCTGTGTCTTCAGTTGGAAACTACTTGGGAATCTGTCCATTTAGAAAGGGGTCCCTTCATGTCGTTGCAGGGACGATAGAGAAGATCAGGCCTCCTCCATCCCCGACAACAGAAGGTCCCCTCTCCCAGTCTGATTTACTGCCTGACGAGGCTGCAGGATCCCAGAGGCCCAAGAATTTGCTGCAGACCCTCATGGAGGATTATGAAACACACAAAACTAAGAGGCGTGAGAGGATGGATGACAGCAGTGTAAGTACACTCTTCCCTTCCCCTCTTCAGTGTGTGTTTCACGACAGGCAGATCGCTGTGGTTGGTAGGACAAAATTTGGCCTCTTAAAGATCAATTGTTTTGTTGAGAATGACTCGCTGAGTGCCTTAAAGATGTTTAAAGAATTTAAAAAAAAAATAAAGAAACTACAGTATCAGTTTATCTGAAGGGGGGGGAATCAATCAATCATAGTGGCAATCGTATAATAATAAACTCTGCCTAGTTGCCCTCTGTGATCAGAGGATCACATGTGAATTCACTGCTCACTGAAATCCTGCAATGAACTATGTAACTGCAGTATGAGCCTTATTGCTCATATCTGTGCACTACAAGTATTCACCCAGCACTCATTAGACTCCCAAAGTCCTATCCCAGTATGCTCTGGGTGCAGTGTAAGACCTAGGATGGATCCCCTGAGGGCAATATCTTCTTGGGTTGCTCCAGGATCTGGTTAGGAACTTGTGGAAAGGGATCCTGGACTTACAGTGGACAGAATGCTGTTTCCCATTGAGTCTATTCTGTTCTTTCCTACAAGCAGAAAGGGGAAATTGACAAAAATTCTTCTCTGAGTTCTTCATATAAGTGCCTGCAGTTCAAGTTTTTGAACTACCAACATCGATGTTCAGATGGTCCTCAGAGTAGGGGAATGGGTATAAATTTCATGGTTAATGACTGTCAGACTTCAGATGCATACAGTAAGCAAACTGTTCTCCCATCATATCACTGGGACTTTACAAAGGTGCCGCTCATGACTGTTGTGAGCATAAATGCTGTGTGGGTAGGAGAGATGGGTAGTACAAACCCTTACATGTATATGATTATTGTTAGTGGTTACTATTGGCCGTTGTTGTTTTGTATTTGCTCTAGCACCCACAATGTGCCAGACTCTTTTTAAACGCTTAAGAAAAACAATCCCCATCCAAAAAGAACAGACTAACATGGTGCTACTCTGAAATCCCAATCCAAGGAGCTCATAATCAAAGGAAACCACCTTCTAAGCACTTCCACTAGAGGTACAGCCCTGTTAAGAGTATAGTCTTTAAAGTTCATACTACAAACAGTAGCCTACAGAATATGCTGGGTTTTAATCTTTGGTGTTCAACATTATATCAACAGAGTCTGAGACTTCAGATTAGAAACAGTGAAATGTAAAAAGATCCCACTCCATTTTTGGTTGTAAGTTAATGCAAGATAGACGGGTGGGTTTGAAGTGCAGACAGATCTTAGGGTCTGAGCCCACTCCCACTGAAGTCAATGACAAAACTGCCGTTGATTTCAGTGGAGCAGGATCAAGCCCGTAAGCAGGCTTCCCCCGTAGGACGCGAGAGTAGTCTCAGCTCACCTGCTTCTATGGACTTCATCTGACACGAGAAACTTTGCTAACTTGGCTTGTTGCCTTTCTACAGTGAGGACATGTCTCAAGAATGAGTTACTCGCCAGTGTCCTCTGCCTCTTTCAGAAGAGGTGATAGTCCAATGAGCTCTATCCCCTGGGTGCAAGTGGATAGTTTTCATTGAGTGTTGTTAGGATTTTCCCCTCGTGTATATTGCTGTGCTAATGCCTGTTGAATGATGCTGTCAGGCCTTTCATTCAAGAGATATGGGACCTCATTCTTCTCTCACTTTCTCTGGGTATAACCCAGGAGTAACTTCATTTAAGTTAGTGAAGTAAAACCAGCAGAAGGGAGAGGAGAATCAGTCCTTATGTGGCCTTAATAACTTCGGACTTTGTTTCCATCAGCCTTTTTGCTTTAGATCTTGATATTGTTCAGAAGTTGCTTTGCTAAGGCATGAAGACTGATTGCACGCTCATCCTTGTAGCACTGATGGGTGCAGGTGACTTACCAAGCAATGGCTTATGACTGCAATTCTTTGTCGCAGTCATTACATTGTCCCCTGCTGTATGTGGTTAACCATGTAGTACATGTGAGTGCTGCTACTCTCATAGAGATGTCATGATGCTGAGGGCCAGACACTGTTTAGTTACACCAGTGCATCTCCATTGAAGTCAGTGGGGTTGTACAGGTACCTTCTCGAAAAGAAGTTGGCCAAGATTGTTTGTCTGTGTTTGAAACGCGCTTCTGTGTCTTAACTGAGAACTTTGGTGCAAATGAAGAACATCACGCCATAGAGACAGAACTCTGTGTATCACGGCGGCTCAGTGATGATAACACTATTACTGCCATACAATTAGTACCATCAAACAAATTGTGCACCAGATCCTGCACTTGGATAAATTGATGTAGCTCCATTGAAGTTAAAGGAGCTACACTGATTGATCCCCCCACTAAAGGTCTGGCCCAGTTTTATTTTCATTCTCATTTTCCGGAAGCTCATCTGAAGCCAATTTTTTTTTAAAATGTATTTATGTTCCCCTTTCTGCTTGTCTAAAAGCCTATCATAGGGCTGTGTTTGTAAGACCAGAGTGAGCCTCCCGTAAACAGCTGGAATATTTTCTTTCTCCTCCCTATATTTTCCTTTTCCCTTGTGTAAACTACTCCTGACACGGGGGTGGGGAGAGGGGTGGATAAGAAATGACATGATAAAGATGTAGCTTTGCCATGCTAAGCTTGCACCAGCCTTAGTTAGAGACAATATTTTATGTGCCAGGCTAAGCAATAATTATTTAAACAACCACTAGTTCTGATTTGTCAGCAGAGGCTTTTAAAATGCAGTTTCAGGCAAAAGAGAGCTGGATCTAATTACATACGAGAGCAAATCACTGAACCATTTTCAAGTGTCTACAATATACTGAAAAAAAGCATAATTAACAGGCAAACAGGCAGCTGCCATTTTGAAAATCCGATCATGTAGAGCAGACCTCTGCTCACCGTCTGAATGCAAGGAAAATGAGAGACTTTCGAAATTGTTGGAAGAAAAGTTCTATTGGGTCAAATGCTCCTTTCTGCTGGCTAACACAGAAGGGAACAAAGCTGAACAGACTCCAGTCCCAGTCCTACAAACACTAACATGCAAGATGGGACGATTTGTGTGCTTAAAATTAACCACATGCATAAGTCCTGCAGCACATAATAAATGACAGTAAAATCGGTGTTTGCAGGATCAGGGCCTTGGGTGCGCCCTGCTCCAGTGGCACAAGAAGGTGCTTTGTTTTGCTCTAATTTCAGTGTGCTATTCTTCAACATGGCAGCTCCTGTAGGCATTGTCAGCTTTTGTCTTTCAGGTCAGAGCAGTCTGCTTTGACAATGGTCAAATCCAGTGTATTTGCCATTTGAAAGACTTCGCTCCATAAGGGGAGAAAACGTTATTCTCTTTCTCTAGCTGTGTCTTCCAAAGAAGAAGCCACTGGGCGGGAGACGATGGGAAGAGGATACCTCATTCGCTGCCAAGCAGCATGACTGAAATAGTTTGACCAATAAGAGTAAACATGATGGCAATTGGCTAAGCAACTTCATTTAAAAACAAATACATTAACTAACCTTTTAAACAGGTCCAAACTGCTTCAAGGTCTGTTCCCAGTTTTTTTGTTTCCAACTTCAACACATCTGTTCAATGTACTAATGCTGGTCTTTTCCTTTCCACCAGTACACCTGTAAATTACTGTCTAACAAGGTTACTTCCGAGGTACTTTTCAACTGCTTATCTTTGCTTTCTCTTGCATGGTCATTCCACGTGCATGTTGTTTCAGTTTGCATTTCCATGCTGAGTGTCAGTGCTCTTTCACATCAAAATAGGGGTGAGGATGTGACTGGGGTCCCAGGGGAGCCAACTGAGGTCACTCAATTGGGGTAAACTGCAAAGAATGGGACAGACAATCCCCAAAGCTGGTGGATATTCCAATACTTAGATTTACCAAGCCAGCAAAAACAGCTTCTATTATACCTCACTGGTTACCCAGAAGCCAACAACACAGTTCCCTTAAAGTAACCCAGCCTCAGGCCTCCACCCAGATACCCAAGTCAAGTATGATGAAGATTACTGAAAATCTTATTCATCATATAAAAAGTTCTACCAATCCCAAAGGATCAGACACATTATCTGACAGGTTAATGAATATTCCAGATCTTACCCAAATACACACTACAGCCAATTCTTATAAACTAAACTAAAATGTATTAAAAAAGAAGAGAGAGAGCGCATTGGTTAAAATATCAGTATACACACAGACATGAGTACAGTTCTGAGATTCAGATTCATAGCAGAGATGGTGAGCTTTGTAGTTGCAGAGTTCTTTCAGAATTAAGTCCATAGGTTATACTCCCAATGTTTGTATTCAGGGAGAGCCAGTCAGCACTGGGATCTCACTCCTTATGGCTTAGGCTTCTCCTGCCTGAAACCTCAAGCAGACCCGAGATGTCAGGACCAGGACCCAAGCCCATTTTATAAGGGCCGGCTCTAGGATTTTTGACGCCCCAAGCAAAAAAAAAGAATGGCCAGAATGCCGCCCCTGGAATTGTGCCGCCCCACGCACATGCTTGCTTTGCTGGTGCCTAGAGCTGGTCCTGCATTTTATACAGTCTCAGGCCTTCTTGTGACAGCCTGGAGTCCCTCCATGAACAATAGACACTCATTTCCTAAGCATCGCTGGTAATTATCCACACAGATCCACATAAGGCAATTGCCTGTTTTTCCACCATTCACAGATGATTGGCTGTACATTTCAAAGAGAGATGAATACAGCTATATCCTAGGTTTGCAGTTCATTTAAATGTTAAGAATTTCTTTTGATCTCTGAATTAACAGAATAAAGCATAGGCAGGGACTGTTGATTACATTGTTGATCTCTATCCATATATATGTAAATACACAAAAACACAAACATTGTCTCCTCATATGTTTTTAAGGGTTGAATTTGAATCATTCATCCTGAAGAATGCTTAACCCTTTCTGGTCATGCGTCACAGGGGGATAGTCCCTCTTATCCATCAACACTTTTTTTTCCCCTTATCCTTGGATTCTAATTACAATTTTCAGAGTGATGAAGATTGTGATTAGAGGGAAGGCACCAAACCAAAACCCAGGATGGGAACTTTCCTGAGCATTGGGCAAGTTAGCATCCAGATTCAGATCTGACCTTCCCAGATGAAACCCTCTGTAATGGGCAAATGTAAAACCTCGGATCCAAACATCCCCAACCTTTGAGAAGTTATGGACCCAGGTCCAAATATTGTGACTCTTGCGCATCTCTAGTGATGGTGTCTTCCATGATATCTACATTTGTACAAAGGATAAACACACCGACCTTTCCATCTTTGACAGCATAGCTTCAAATCCCAGTTCCAAGTCACAAAGGAGTTTGGTGACTTCATCTGTAGCCACATCCATGTCCCTCTCCTGGGTAGTTTGTTCCACCTCACAATATGACCATTACCAGCATGCAAGTTTGCACTATTGACAGCCAAGAGACCCAAGGCTGCAGAAGCAGGGGCATTTTAAGTCAGGATTGAAGTGTATTGGCCAAGCATTTGAGGGGATGCTTGCACAGCCCTTACCTCTGCAAAGCTGGGCTCTGACACGTAGGGCTGGTCTACAGTGCAAATATACATTGGCATAACTACATCTCTCAGGAGTGTGAAAAATCCACAACCCTGAGAGACACAGCTATGCAGACCTAAACCTCCTCCCCCTGTGGGTAGAAAATGCAGAGGACTCCCCCCACCACACACTCTCCTCCTCCTTTTGGGTGTCATTTATGAATGGCCAACATAGTATCCGTGTATATGTTGCCTGTAAGAGGGAGTAGACTTTAGATTCCTGATTCATGGGCTTCGGGTGGAGATGTCTATGTGCCTCCCACATGGAATGGATAGTATTCTGATAGTAAGGGCGGGGGTGGGGAGGAGGGCGATAAGTGGGAAAGGAGTGAGAGTTGAAAATGGTTATAGACTAAGGTGAAAATCTGCGAACTGTAATCCCTGTCATTAAACCTCCGCCCTGTGAAATAGCTTTTCCATCCTGGTGTTTTTGGAATAGATTCTCCACTTAGTGTGGAGGTCCTTAGCAACACTGGAGTATTAACTGGAGTCCTGTAACACTGCTGAGCTGTGAATATTCCCCATACTCTGCTGTGGTTTATCTCCTTCAGAATCCTAGGTTGTACATTAAAAGCACACCAGACCTCCTTTTGTTGTTCCACTTTTTAAAAGGACTGCTAATAACTGCATGCTCGCATACACCCACAGTATGGTTATCCTGCAAACTTCCAGTTTTGTCTTGGATGACTACATTACATCAGCAGCTCTAATTCTTAGGGTATGTCCTAGTGATCGATTTATTGGGGATCGATATATCGCATCTCGTTAAGATGCGATATATCGATCCCCGAACGCACTCCCCGTCAACTCCGGAACTCCACCGGAGCAAGCGGCGGTAGCGGAGTCAATGGGGGAGCCGCGGCCGTCGATCTCAAGCCGTGAGGACCCAAGGTAAATCGATCTAAGATACTTCGACTTCAGCTACGCTATTCACGTAGCTGCAGTTGCGTATCTTAGATCGATCTCCCCCCCTCCCCCCTCCAGTGTAGACCAGCCCTTAGTGTTCCTTCAACCTACTATACTATAAGGAATACTCTGGTAATGTTTAGTTACAGAGGCAACTGAAAAGTTTGTAAAGGTGACCACTGTAAACTTACCAATCACAAAATAGCAAGACAGATTAGTTTTGGTTGCCGTTGACTATGACCACATTCCAACACACTGCACAGCACCAGTAACACATTCTTCTGTTGTAAGTGAGGCTCCCATTGCACTCTGCAGAAGCCCAGTATGTACATATATTGTAAAAGCAGGATTTAGCACTAAGTATGTTCTGTAAATAAAACATCTTCACACTGCAGAAAGAGAGTTTTCTTTGTTGGTGCTGTTAGTTGTGTGCCTGTCTGGCCAATACTCAAGCATTTAACTTTCTGTTGGACAGCCGTGGGGAATTTCTCAAGAGCAGCCAACGTGTCTACTGCATTTGTGCTGGCAGTTACGTGTGCACAGTTCACTCGTGCAAAGGTTTTTTGTGCACGGTCCCTTGTACACACCGCTGGTAGAACTTACACCCTCAGAGTTGATTGGAATTCCGTCTCTGCCCATGAATGGGTGATAAAGCACAAAAATCACGTTTGAATGGGAAGAGTTGTGCATGCACAAATAAAGGTGCCGTTTTGAGAATTTTGCTGGAAGCATCCTCAATATTTATCAGCATTAAGACTTAAAAACAAACAAACAATTGGATGCCATCATCACCTGTTGGCTTTTCAGCCCGCTTGCCTGTAAGCTTTAAGAAGTTGATAACATTGAGTGCTAGTCAGTTGATCCATTATTCCAAAGAACGTGGCAAGCTCTAACCACGGTGAGAAAATATGCTCTAACTTTGTTTTGTAGTTTACAAAACAAATTCCTTATGCTCATGGAATTACTCCTGTTGGCAAAAGTTCTCTTGAATTCACTTGTACAAATATCGGAGGCTGGAATATAGCTAATCTTCCTAGTCAATTGCAAGTCAATTTAGACAATATGTGTGAAATCCTGTCCCCGTACAAGTCGCTGAGAATTTTGCCATTAACTTCAGGAGAGCCAGGATTTCAGTCTCTCTGCTTGTATGTCATCTTTGAAATCTTTCTGTGTTTAATTCTGTCAAGCTCAGGTCAGCAGCATCAGATAGAGATTCAGCTCCTTCACCTCAATATTGCCTCTGCTTTGGAGATAAATTAACTAGGGTTGCAGAATACTAGTCAGTTGCATTTAGTAACAGGTTCTGGAGTGAGGTGCAGTGGTACTGAATTCTGTCCTCGCTTGCATTCTTCATCTGCTGGGTGCCAATGAGCAAGCAAGTATGGGATAATTCACCAGTAAATTTGTTTCTCTCTATCCTCCACTAGGGGGCCGGTGGCTAAAACTTGTACCTGACTGTAGTGACTGCTTCAGTCATTTTTTTTATCCTGTTAACCATCCACTTTAAAATAAAACTTAGCATTAAAACAATGTTCTGTAACTCTTAAGATCTCCGAGCTGAAACCCCAACATGTGTGTAGTAAGAGAGGTGAAGAACAATTTTCACAGTTCTAAATCATTCCAAATATTTATGTATATTTGTCTGTCCTGTCAACGTTTCTGCCATCTGAAACCTCTCTGTTTAATGTGACTTTGTGGTCAAATTAGTTTTTCCAAACAGAGCATATTTTTTACATCACTTGGCTATTTTCATTAGAACTCTTTCCATTACGAGGTAGCCATGTCAATTATTCAGTCGAAGCCTGAGAGAATCACTCCTAGCTTTGTTAACGTTATGATCTTTGTGGAGCCTATGTGCCAATTTTAGAGGCAATTCCAGACAAGTGACAAAATCCAGAGAACAGTAACAGCAAAGGAGATGTCCATTCCCAGTCCTGTTTTTCAGCATGTGCATTTTACATACAGGATGCAAGTTATTTGGGAGTTAGGCACCTCACTCCTGTAGGGATAATTCTGTTGTCAGTTCCACTCATACCACGCCGTGCATGAGTGTAGCCGAGAGCAAAGGGCAAGATTCCAATACCTTGACTTGCATTGATTAGCACCTTACTCCTGGAATAGTCCTGTTGACTTAAATCCACTTGCTGGACACTTCAGCATACATCAGTGTCGCCACCCTAAGCCACATAAATGCAGCTCGGGGTATACGGTTCCTGACTGTTCGCTCCAAATTATAGGTCTTTACTACTTGTGCTAAATGAGAATCGCTATGATCGAACGCTAGCACCCAGGCCTATATTTAGAGCTCTGAGTAGCAGGCCAGATTCTGATGTCTTTTCTCCAGCGAGTAGTCCAGTTACTTCACTCAATTGCTGGACACTTGTACAGACTCCAGAGGTCATCAGTGGGAGTAAATAGCTACTCAATTGAAATAGGTGTTTGGGGTCAGAACGAGGTGTATTATGGGCATTCCAACCCCCCCCCCCCAAAAAAAAGGTCCTCGTTCAGCCTGTTTTGGGGATTCCTTGTATATTTGACACAGGACTAGTTTGGAGTCCATTTTGCTGTCCATTTCACAGATTTAGTAGAGAAATTGAGCCATTCCCAATTAGGCCTGCGACTTCTTACAGTAGAACCTCAGAGTTACGAACACCTGGGGAATGAAGGTTGTTCGTAATGCTGAACAAAATATGGTGGTTCTTTCAAAAGTTTACAACTGCGTATTGACTTAATACAGCTTTGCAAATTTACTCCCCATTGTCCTCTGCCCCATCCCTCTGTCCTATTCCCCTATACCCTTCTCTTCCCTCTGCCCTATCCCATCCCCCTTGCTTCCCCGCTGCCTCTTTCCCACCACCCCACCCCCTTCCCTCATTTCCCCTGGCCCTGCATCTGCCCCACCTCGGGCACTCTCCATAACAGGATAGTGGCCATACCAGGGCGCCCAGCACACACAGATGGGGAAGGCGACCAGCACTAGGAATGAGGAGGCAGCGTCCAGCTGCAGAGACAGTGGCCACCTTCCCTCACCTGTCAGGAGAAGCGGCTCCATCCCACAGAAACATGCCAGGAGGAGATGCAGCGTGGGAACAACAGAGCTCCCCTCCGCCCCAGCAGGCCAAGCGGAGCAAGCCCTGGGCACCTCAGTGCTCGCAGAAATCGGCAGGGCAGTGGCGTGTGTTCCCATGTGCCCCCCACATGCCTTACCTCTGTTTGGGGGGGGCAATGCCCTCCCGCAAACTACACCGATGTGTGCAGTTGACCAGTCAGTTTGTAACTGTGGTGTTTGTATCGCCACGGTTCTACTGTATCTGATGAGTGTAATGGTAAATACAGAAGGCATGATTCACCTCTGCGTTAGGCCAATTTTACACCAATGTAATTCTATTGGTTTCAGGAATAGGTGTAAAACTGAAGTGATGTAGTTGTGAATCTGGGCCAGGTTTCTCTTTGGTTTCTCTTCACTGGGAGCTTCCAATATGGTGGTTAGTTAAAGGGTACGTTAGCTTATGAAAATCTTATCAAAACTTAACAATGAGCTGGTTATCAGTAAATCTATTTATTTATAACTCCATGTTCCTCTCTTCCAGAATTTCTTTGATTTATCCTACTCTTCCTTTTTAGCGTCCCTTCCTTCTGGGCCACTCCTTCTACTAAAATAATGCAGGGCCAGGTCTTGAAGTCTTTGCTCAGTTTTCCAGCAAAGCTGCCATTGATTTCAATAGGTCAAATGCTGAGGAGAGCTAAGCAATGGACCTGCTGCTCATCGATTCCAAGGCCAGTTTGGGACCATTATGATCATCTCAGCTGACCTATGGCATGCCACGTTATTCCCCAAAGCAATTCCTAGAGCAGATCTTTTAGAAAAACTTCCAATCTTGATTTTAAAATTGCCTGTAATAGAGAATCCACCATGACCCATGGTCAATTACTCTCATGTTAAGAATTTATGCCTTATTTCCTGTATGAATTTGTCCAGTTTCAACTTCCAGCCATTGGATCATGTTAGACCTTTCTCTGCTAGATTGAAGAGCCCATTATTAAATATTGGTTCCCCATTTAGATATGTATAGACTACGCAATCAAATCATCCCTTACCCTTGTCTTTGTTAAACTAAACCGATTCAGCTCTTGACTCTATCACTACATGGTACCTTTTATGATCCTTTAATCATTCTCATGGCTCTTCAGTTAACTCGTTCTATTATTTCAACATCCTTCTTGAATTGTGAGCACCAGAACTGGACACAGTATTCGAGCAGCGGTCGCACCAATCCCAACTGGATAGGCACTTTTCTCCTATTCAAGAGTCCCCTGTTTAGTATCTCAGGATCAAATTAGCTCTTTTCGCCAGTGTCACAAGGGGAGCTCAAATTCAGCTGATTATCAAGTCGTCATGCACCCGCCACCCCAACACCAAATCTTTTTCAGAGTCTGCTTCCCACAATAGAGTCCTGTTTGGCCTACACTCTTTGTTCCCACACCCATACATTTGCATTTAGCCATATTAAAAGGTATATTGTTTGCCTGCAGCCAGTCTACCAGCGATCCTGATTGCTCTGAATCAGTGACCTGTCCTCTTCATTCTTTGCCACTCCCAATTTTTGTCATCTGCAAACATTATCAGTGATGATTTTGTTTTCTTCCAGGTCATTGATAAAAATGTTAAATAGCATAAGGCAGAGAATCGATCCTTGCGGGACCCCAGTGGAAACACACCTGTTCGATGACAGTACCCCATTTACAATTACGTTTTGAGACCTATCAGTTAGCCAGTTTTTAATCCATTTAATGTGTGCCATGACAATTTTATATTCTAGTTTTTTTAATCAAAATGTCATGCAGTACTAAGTCAAACGCCTTACAGAAGTCTAAGTATAGTAGTCAACAGAGACGTTAAAGTCGTTGGAAGCTGTGGTGCCTGGCACTTCTCATTCTTTGGCCCAATGAGAGTTATGACCAAGTTAAAAATGTAAGTAGAGGCTTTGGGGACCAGCTAATAGACATGATGGTTGTTTGCTATCATGCCTCAATACAGTGTTGGTAATTCTCACACAGGGGAAATAAATATCCTGCTTCATCCTCTCCAATGACTAGTCAATCTCTAATGCTGATTTTGTATGGTTATAGAAATTCTAGTAACAAAGCTGTAGCGGGTAGATGCCATTGGAGCTATGCGAACTCTGGGCCAGATCCTCAGTTGCTGTCATTTACACCAGCTGAGGATTTAGCCCAGTAGGTCTCAAACTTTTGTCTTGGTGACCCCTTTCACACAGCAAGCCTTTTCATGCGGCCCCCCTCCCCCTATAAATTAAAAACACTTTTAAAAATATTTAACACTATTATAAATGCTGGAGATGAAGTGGGATTCGGGGTGGACCCCCCACGCAATAACCTCACGACCCTCTGAGGGGTCACGGCCCCCCTAGTTTGAGAACCCCTGATCTAGCCCATAGTATTTGTTCCTGCCAGCCATGTTCTTCGACTGAGAACCGTGTTCACGGATAGTAGGTTAGCAGCTTTACACCCGTGATGAGGAGGAAGAGAGAGGAGGGACAAAGGGGACGTAATGGAGGGAAGGACTTTCTCTCTGCTCTGGGGTTTGGTAGCTTAAAGCTAAAATAGTGCCGATCCAAAGCAGAAATCTTAAACCAAAAGGCCAGATCCTCCGCTGGTTAAAAACCAGCACTGAAGTCAGTGGAACCATGTTTATTTCACACCAGCCCTAGAACACTGGGACTAAAACAAAATCCATTATGTTTTACGTTAGCCTAAAACTAAGGGTACGTCTACACTTACCAGAGGGTCCGGCGGCAGGCAATCGATGTTCTGGGATCGATTTATCGCGTCTGGTTAAGATGCGATAAATTGATCCCGGATCGATCCCGGAAGTGCTCGCCGTCGACGCCGGTGCTCCAGCTCGGCAAGAGGAGTACGCGGTATCGACGGGGGAGCCTCCCTGCCGCGTCTGGACCCGCGGTAAGTTCGGACTAAGGTACTTCGAATTCAGCTACGTTATTAACGTAGCTGAAGTTGCGTATCTTAGTCCGAAGTGGGGGCTTAGTGATGACCAGGCCTCAGGCCCAAATTGTGCGAAACTCTCCTCTACTGCCATGGTGGCTTTGCTCCGATAAGGGCCTCAGGTTTTTGCCCTGAGTTTGGTGTCTTTTGTATTTATTTTTCATATCCTGTTAGAATGTTACTTCTCCTTTACCCTGCACTTCTCTTTAATCCTCATTCCCGTTTTCTCCTGCTTCTGCCACTGCTCAGCAACATTCCCCAGTTTTGAAGCTAAGAAAGCACCAAAGTTTTTCCTATTATGCAGATGCTAAAAAAGCGACTGCGTTCCTTTATTCCTTCTGAACAAGTTATCAAGAAAAACTGGGCAGTGGTGCCGAACCCCTTTGAGATCTTGTCCGAGGGCATAGTTTATGCAATCAGAATCCCTAACACCTCATTTAAACCATCAGTCCCCAGCTTTGTAGCTGCAGCAGAATCAATATGCCATTAGCGGCTGTAGTGTCTCTGTGGAGTTTTATTCAAGAAGTGGTGCAGGGTTTTATCTTGTAAACATATTGGTGGGAGTGTGAGCACCACCTCCCTCTGCTGGATGGAATCAGACCTGCTTCCATTTGAATGGTCTTGCCTCCTAATGGTTTACAAAGAGGCTATACGTAGCTTTACACAGATCTTCAGTACTATAACATTCCAGTAAACCTGGACTGAGTTTCAGGCACACATAGTCGCTCCCCATTGCTGCCAGGAAAGGAGATATAGTTTCAACTCAATACTGCATGTGCTGGCTTAGTTTCACCTTGAGTTCTGGGGTTTGTTGATCCACCGGGTCAAAAGAAATTAGAAGGCATGCAAACTACAAGGCACAAACAAAGCTTTGCCAAACCCCTTCTTTCCCCAAACTGCTGAGTGTCTTTGAGCTCTAAATGAAAGTTTGGATCCTAGGGTTAGACCACAGAGAATATACTCATTTAGCACAAGTAGCAATGATTTGTAGCTGTCTGTCAGGAGTTGTAGTCTCCTTACTGCATATATAGCTGGAGACGCTGACATCTGTGAACGAGTCCAGTCCTGGATTGTTACGAGCTGCAAGACCGAGTAACCTCTACTCACCCACCAACTGGCAGCTGGGTTACCTTCAGCTGCTCTTTGTATCTAGTGTCCTCATTCTTACATTCAGATATTTGTAGTCAGATTGGAGCCCTATTATGCTGGGCTGTCTATAGACCTGATTTAACACAATCCCAGCCCCAGAGGCCAGACAGTCTGTACAACGCCAAGACATGCCATATATGTGTAGAACACGCTGGTGGGGCAGAGGGCAACAAGGGTGGCAGTAATAGGAATGTGCTAGCTAACCTGGACACTTTAGCGGCATCATAGTTGGTTTGGATTTTTTTAACCTAAATCTATAAACCCCTTGAAAATGTTTCTCGTGCGGGATCTGGTTGAAAGCCCCTAGAAGTCATTGAGCAATTTTCCATTGATTTCAGTGGGCTTTGGTTCAAACTTTAGATCACCCATGTGGTTCTTCTCTGGCATTGGTTAAGCCTGGGAACGTTCTCAAAGGTTTGGTGAGACATGGAGGAGTTGGGACAAACAGCATGCTGGAGGAAGGATCTGATGGAGTATGTCTGAGATTTCCTTTTATTCCTCAAGGGGGAACTTCACCCTTGTGCCGGTGGCAAAGACCGGGCCTGTGTATCACATCATCCCTCTTTAGGCATGTGGTGTGTGGTTCTTTCACCCAAAGGACTCTGTGTTCTTCCATGCATGTGTTCCAAGCAATGGCTTTTTCATTGATTTTGCTTCAGTCCAAACACCACAGCAAGCCAGCGTGAAGGACCCTTGTGTCTACAGGTAATGACACGTTTAAATGAAAAACAGTCTGCAAGACAAAGAGCTAGATCCAAAGCTGATTGAAGTCAATGACAAGGCTCCCATTGTCCACAGTGGGCTGGAACTGTGCCTCTGATAAGGTTCCTGTATGTATGTGGTTACCTTGTGCTGTACGTCATCCCCGCACGCGAATGAAAATGGATCCTTCGTAACCATCCTCCCCCTGCTGGCTGTCACGTGACCTGTCTGAACTGGGATGGGGAGTATGCAGCATCCTGAGTTAGGCCTGCTGAGCTAGACTTGACTTCTCCACTTCTAAGTTAGGCTACTGTATGAATATTAGGATTTAAATAGTCCAGCTTTGACCTTATGAGCTATTTGGTGTAACCCTTGCTCACACTAGCAAGCCCTTAGAGACATAAGTAGCCTCGGTCATGCTGCTGATGTGATTGAGTAGTGAGCGTGGGCTGCATAATTTAACTCTATGTGTGCTAGTAATTATTGGGGGGGGGGAGGGCTGGGAGATGGATGGAGAGAGGAGTGGAAGAAGGGAACCAAAGTAAGTGGTGTTTTTTCTTTTCCAGGTCCTTGAGGCTACCAGGGTGAATCGCAGGAAGAGTGCCCTGGCACTGCGCTGGGAGGCTGGAATTTATGCCAACCAGGAAGAGGATGAATAATCCCCTTGCAATAAAACGGGTGTTTGGGACCGAGAAACCAAAAAAAAAAAAAAAAAGCATCATCATTTAATCCGATATTTATTAAAGATACAGCAAGCTCACTGATCCACAGAGACAGGATTGCTCCATCTCCAGGCACCATTAGCGAAAGAGAAAAACCCACCCACAAAATCCACACACACACCCAAAAAAAGAAGGAGAGGATATTAGGGGTGGACTGGTCAAGGAAGGGTGTCATCGCCGTTGGCAGCAGACCCATTGCAACAGGTCAGCATCGGAGGCTGAAGAAGTTGGCAGAAACTTAAGGCAGGGCAAATATATGTGCTTCCTTCTAACTGAATTTCCAGCCCTGCTTTGTATCAACGAGACAATTTGGCCCAGAGTAACCTGTTGTGTCACCAGGCTTCCTTTGGACTTGCCTGTAGCTTCTCCATCATCCCACCTGCTGCATTAAGAATGTTAATGTTACTTTGGTTTACTCTAGATAGCCATAAAATGCAATGATTTTTTGTTTTTGCTGTTATTTGGGGGGGGAGAGGGGTTGAAGATTTTTTCCCCCCTTTCTCTTAATTTTTCATTTAAAAATTGGAGACTGTTACTGCAAATGTACAATCCATGTTTTGCAATCAGAATATTTAATAAAGTATCCTGTTCTGTTGCAAACACAATCTGTCAGTTTAGGAGAGAGCTGAGGGGGAATGCCAAGCCAAACGGATAACCTTAGCTTTAGGATCCTGTATACTTGCAATATGAACTGGTCTCCAGTTTCTCAGTGCATATTTACATAACTTTCTAAATATACAATCTGTATTTAGCGGGCAATGACTATTTTTATGATGGGTGTGGGCAGAGGCATATGTACAAAATGAATAAAGATTGAATAACCTGAGTCAGAAAGATCAGAGGGGAACACACTCAAAAAATGACATTTAATTTTTTCTGAGGCAATAATTTAATCAAGCCAGATGCTGGCACAAACAGAGGTATGAAACAAAGGGGGAAAAGTTATGTCTTTAACTATATTTATACAGTGTAAAAGGCCTTGGAGTTAATGTAGAGTATGCAGGTTTCCAGGAAATAAAAAGTTAAAGAAGGTAATAGAGAGTGTGTGTGAGAGAGAGGCAAGAAAAAGGATTATTTTTGCTGTTCAGTGTTTTCAGAGCTAAAAGCAAAATAGAGAACCTTTAGTTTGTGCATAGGCTTGGAATCAGTGATGAAGGGTGTTGTGTGTCTGGGTGTGAGCGCGCACATGTGTGTGAGGTTGGAATCCTAGAATGAACAAGAGCTATGGGTGTACAGATTTATTTTCTCCAAAGCTGTTTGCCAGCTATGGGGGTGAGTGAGAATTTCTTTTTTATGAAAAGGGATATAAAATGGCACTGAGCTGATGCAGTATTTGTAATATTAACATTTGACCTGACACGGTATTTGCATGAATCACAATTGCGAAGTATTGAGCAGTTTGTAATCTGACATTTAGAAAAGAAATGTGGTGTTTATTCTTGTGCTTTGTATTCATATGTAGTATAGAGGCTGCCAGGTTTACTCTTTCTTTTCATGCAAAGCAATACAATACGTATTTTACAACCGGGAACCATAATTTCTGGACTAGAAATTATCAACTTTAGGAGACATATACATATATGTATTGTTTTTATAAACCTAAAATTATTATTTTAACTTCTTTTTAAATCAGCCAAGAGGCTGACTCTCCCCTAAATCCCTCTTCTGTTTTCATACTGCTCTGTGACCTGACATGGTGTTTTATTCTGAGGCTCACCTAAAACGGCTTTAGATACTGTGAACATTATTCTGGTGCTTTTATTGGGCAGACATAGAGCTTACAACCAAAACAATTTTGTTTTTAATTTCTTTCCAGCCTGTGGTTTGACACGTGTCTCACAGGTTCCTTTACACGGTCAAACATTTTGAAGACTGTGTTCAGGGATTGTAGTAAAAGTGGCAATAAACATTAATTAAACCTGTTCTATGAATTGCCTATTAACAAAAGAAAACCCTTTTGAACTGGGCAATTATCTTTATATTGATTTCTTTAAAGTGTGTCATACTTAAGAGTATACACATATACAAATAGACCAGCTGTTTGGAAATGCCAATCTAGTCGATTCTGACCCGGTTCAATAAAGGTGTGTTAGTGTATAATTCCACACACTCAGTAGTCTGTTGCCCAGCTGATGGGCAGGTATTGTGTGTAGTAACACTTACAGGAGTTGCACACCTGTATTGAGGGGGGTTTGGATCCCTCTTGGTTTGAGGAGGACATAGCTAAATCTTGGAAAGCGCTTCTCTAGCAATATTACACGGTATCAAGCTGTATGTCATAAGTGGCTCATTCCTGAGAAATGGTCTTACATCAAGGCATGTACATTTGAACTTCTCACTGCAGTGGTTGGATTCTGACAGCTTTTGCTCCCTTTGAAATGAATTTGCTTCTCCCTCTGCGTGGTTGCAGTTACCTAGGGCTGAGGGCATTGTCAGGAGTTCCTGGCTCTCTCTTACCTTTTAAGAAACATGCATCTGTTGTTTTCTGGAGGGATTTTTTTTTGTAAGTAAAAAATAAATAACTAAATAAAACATTGGATGTCACTTCTTCAGCTTTATATTGCTTGTCACGGGGCATCTCCTGCTTTGTGTGCTCCTTCCCCCCAACTCCTGCTGTGAAAATAAAGTCAGTCTCCTATAAAACCAGTGTGGTTTTGCCATCTTGGTATCCTTTGTACTGGGATGGAATCTAAGCAGCATTTTCACATATCCTGCAATAAAAAATGTTTGCATGTACCAGTCGAGTAGAGGTAACCTCTCTACCACTCAACCCTTTCTCTTCCAGAAATTATGGAAGCAAAATCATCATCGTCAGCAGCACATGGTTCAGTGCTATGATAACTGAAATGCTATCCAGTTTACTTGCCGCCTCTTTATTTCAGTTGCATGCTACCAAGCGTATAAGTCTATAAATATAGGCAGACATATATCTCTCTATATACATAAATCAAATGCAACAAAGGAACACTACTGCCAAATTAACTTGGGCTCCACAAAAGAAATGATAAAAAAAAAACCTTTTCTGTGACAAAGACTGGTTTTAGTGCAAGTGTGTAATGAAAAATAGTTAAGCATTAGAATTGTAACGATCCAGTTTTTGGTTACAAATGCAGGTTTCCTGAGTTGTTGTTGTTTCAAAAAGTTCTGGCTTCATCTTGCTCCTTATTCAGATTATGGGAAAGTAAAAACAGTAACAGTGATTTGTTTTACAGCCAAAAGGTGACGCTGTTGTCATGTTTTATCAACCAATCTGACCAGCCCTGGTTTTCTGTATACATTAACCACTTAAATGTTGTTATCCTGCTTTTGTTTCATAGTGACTGTGAGGCATACAATGCAAGTCTATCATTATTTTCTCATTAAAACAGAAACCTGAGTTGAGTTTCTATAATAATGGCTGTTCCTTAAAAATGCTTGCAATGCTCTTTAATAGAATTGGCAGCTGCCAATCCCAAACTGGATTGGGTGGTAAAATTGGAGGTAGGTACCATGGGGAGGAGAAATATGCTCTCATCCCATCAACACAAACAGCTGCTCAGAGACATGTTGCCTGAGGTCCTAAATAGTGTACCTGCTGTTCTTTTCCCACGGTTTTCAGCCTCGGTCTTGCTGTTTTTTTCATGTAGGTGAGCGGAAAGTCTGATCTATGGGGGGAGGGAGGTAGTACCATATGACTGGAGAATAGCTAATGTCATACCTGTATTTAAGAAGGGTGTAGGGAGAGTGATTCGGTCAGTTACAGACCTGTTAGTCTGACCTCAGGAATATGCAAGGCTTTAGAGTAAACTGTGAAGGAAAGAATGACATTCATAGTGGTAAATAGTAAAGGGAATGTAATTCAACATGGGTTTACCAAAGGTAGCTCACGGCAGACTCATCTGATTTCTTTGAGAAAATGACTGATTTTTTAGCTGAGGGAAGTGCAGTAGATCTCAGTAAAGCATGTGACACAGAGCCACGTGGGAAATTATTAGTTACATTAGGGAAGATGGGGATCAGTACAAGCATTGTAATGGGGTTAAGGAATTGGCTAAAGGGAACAAGGCAATGGGTTGTGCTGAAAGGTGAATTATCCGATTGGAGAGCGATTACTAGTGGTTCCTTAAGGTTTGGTCTTTGGACCCAGGGCCGGCTCCAGGTTTTTTGCCGCTCCCAAGCAAAAAAAATTTTGGCTGCCCCCCATCCCAGCCCTGGGCTCCCCCCCTCCCCCGCTCCTTGCTGCCCCAGCCCTGGGCTCTCTCCTACCAACCTGCACTCTCCTGCTGTCCCAGCCCTGGGTCACTGGTAATTCGTTCCCAGGGCGAGTCATTCAGCAGGAATTTTGGATGTGCACAGAACACAGACAGGATTGGTTCCCATATGGTTACAGAACTGCAGTAAAGTGGAACAAAATTTTCAGCTTGTGTTACTGGAGGATGTCTGGGTGTATATTAAAGACTGTCCTACACAAATGAGGAAAAGTTGAGATGCCTTTATTATTCTTTTCTTCCACTTTGTTTCTATAGAATTTGCCAATGCAATATCACTGTCTTCCTTTTAAACAAATACAACTATTAAAAAAAAAAAAAAAAAAAAAAAGCAATGGCTGTTGAAAATAGCAATTCCAGTCCTAATAACCACTGGGAAGCATTTCTTGCTCAATTTATTCTACTTTTTCTACAGCAAGTTACAGTGGATCAGTATATTTGATTTGGGGGAAATGAAGTAACAGCTGCCCAAATTGAGCTTGAGCACTCCTGAATTTTGAGGTGTTCAAATCTGGAAGGCAGGTGCTAGATTCCCTTTCTGAATATTAGCTATATCTGGAAAGGAAAAGTCAATTTCTGCTTCCATGGCTCAGAAGTGTAAATCCTCCTACGTGCCTAGTACTGTATCTAAAGCTGCCCAGGTCCAGAGCCTCCCCTCCCTTACTTTTCATTTTAAATTCTAGTGGGATCCACGTACTTCCCTTGCTAGGCTTCAAATAGAGAGGTGCACTGTCCCTTTAGTCCACCCAATTCCTTCTTTGGGGGCTGCAAGATGAGGTCACACCTGTATCCCTAATCCAGTCTAGGGAAGTCTTCTGAAGGGGATATCTGGGGCAAAGCCTTGGGCTGGGCACACTTGTCCCCCACTCACAGTGCCACCCCGTTCTAGCAGCCAGCTCTCCATTCACAGCAAGCTGCAGCATGGCTCGGCTACCTCGCTCCCTCCCCCTCTCTTTCCTGTTGAAAGCTGCGAAGGGATTACTGGGAAATGTAGTTCTTTCCCTGCTCCAGGGCTGGCTCTATAGGCAGGGAGCTAGGCAAGGAACTACAGCTCCCAGGGTCCCATGGGTTCGCCGCTTCTGCAGCGTTGCGAGAGGGGAGGAAGTGAGTTTTAAAAAAAAAAAAAAAGGGATGGCCAGAATGCCGCCCCCTGCAAATGTGCTGCCCCAAGCACCTGCTTGTTTTGCTGGTGCCTAGAGCCAGCCCTGTTTGGACCCATCTTATTCAATATGTGTATGAATGTTCTTCCTACAAGACCAAATGGATATAAACTGTCCACGAACAAATTCATTTCATTCTGGCTAAAATATGAGTGGCTGAGCTTGCTCTCTAGAGCCTGACTATATCTACAGACACCAGGCCACCGAGTGATTTTCTTCTAGAAGTAAATAGCAAATACAGTACGGTAGAACCTCCGAGTTACGAACAGCTTGGGAACGGAGGTTGTTCGTAACTCTGAACGAAATATTAGGGTGGTGCTTTCAAAAATTTACAACTGAACATTGACTTCATACAGCTTTGAAACAATAAAAATGCTGCTTTCCCTTTATTTTTTTGCTGTACTGTATTTGCTGCTTTTTGGTCTCTGCTGCTGCCTGGCTGTGCACTTCTGGTTCCCAATGAGGCGTGTGACTGACTGGTCAGTTCTGAACTCTGCTGTTCGTAACAATGAGGTTCTACTGTACTGTGAGCCAGATTCTCAGCTGGTGGAAATCAGCGTAGCACGGTTGACTTCATTGGAGCTTTGCCATTTTATACCAGCTCAGGATCTGGCCCTCTGTACTGAGCGGGAATACCAATGGGCCCAACTCCCATTGAAGTAAAGGGAAAGACTCCTGTGATATCGATGAGAGTTGTATAGAGCCCTAGATGTGGCCTCTTGACTGTAGGTTCTTAGTAAGAAGAGCTGATGCAGACATCCTTTCAGTAGATTCGGGTATTTTCACTTGTATACACACTATCCAAAATTCCTGCAGAGAAAAGTCAATATTGGGTATGGATTTCCTGTCGCATGTTAATCAAGTACAGTGACAGGATATAAGAAGGGGCTGGTTAGTTTCACTCTCCATGCCAATAGGTGTAGTTATCCAAGCTAAAACAGGACAATGCTGTCAGCTTTTCACTACATAAGGAAAGAAAATCTTCTCATTGCACCACACTAAAGGAGACAGGATCTGGGTGGCAAATCCAGTGTTCCTAGCTCACAGCATCTTTGAATTTTAGGACATTTAGAAATGGGAAACAGCACATTTGAAGTATGCAGTGGGACAAGCTTAAGCACTATTTAAAATAACCTTACAGTGTCCATTTGTTCCACTGGTTCAGGATGTTGAGCAATAAAACTGGTTGTTACCAGCTGTTCGTGTTTCATCCTAGCACCTAGCACTTCTAAAATCGCTGTCATCTAAAGCTGCCAAAGCACCTGTCTAATGTAAATTCACTAAGCCTTAGAGCACTGTGAGAAGTAATTAAGGATTATAAAGAGTGCACTGACACACCAGGATGCAAGCCAGACTAAGGAGTTGTTTTGTCACCCCTGCCCTGTAACCTGGGGTTGTTCACAGTGTCCGGCACGTAAGTCACTCTCAGCTGTGTCTGTGTGCACTGCAGCCAGCCTGCCATGCCTTGGCTCTTACCAGCCTTAAAAATTACCACAGGATGATCCCCAACACACATGCCCAGTCCCAAATTTCCCCCCAGAAAGGCATTACTTCAGCCACCGCTGAAATGCACCCATGTCTGGAACAGCTGCACGATAGAAACGAAGAACTCCACATTAACTCAGACTTAGAGGGTGTGTTAAGCTGTCAAACTATAATCACCGTGCTGACCAGAGCACTAACATTACCCTTATTGGCACTAGAAGTGCCATGGGAACATCAGTGGTCACAACAGACCTCGACTTTGTTTCATCACAAAGAAAGCACAGTGCTAGGGTATCGCCTGGGGGATGAGCAATGCCCACCAAATCACTGACCCCACTTCCCCACAATGCCTATAGGAGTTCCTTGAAGATCTCCCAATCAGGGCCTGACCCAAAGCTCATGGAAATCAGTTAAAGGTCTCCCACTAAGGGCTTTTGCATCAGGCCCTAACCATTGATAGGGCCTAGCCCGCCTTATTGTATGAAATCAGCCAGGAACATACCAAAAAAATGGTGTAGCTGCAGGTCCAACCATGCTGCAAGACAGACACAGCTGAGGGTCACCAAGTTCTATTGAATGCACACGGAAGTTCGGTAAATTACTGTTTTCTTGACAGTTGAATGTTTTCCTACAAAACCTACCAATTGGGATTTTCCAACCTGCCCTCAAAGTATCTGGGCATCTCACAATGATAAATGGTTTTTTTCAGTGATCTCTAGCTAAGTGTTTGCTTGGGCTATGGCCTACAAAAACCAGAAAAAAGCACAAGGCACCGGGTCTTGTTTAAATTGCACAATTCAACTTGGAAACAGACGTGCCCATCTCAGGAAACGTGTCAGAGATGTTTTGTTCCTAGCTGTAGAATGCCTCTGTGTCGAATATTGAGCATTTTTACATGATCTATCCAGAGTGGCTGGAATATCGATATATGAAGGCTGATGTAACTTCAATAGAGACCAAAGCCCAGAACTGAGACCACAACATGGTCACAGATTTTAGACAACTGTTAAAGGAGCTTCCAGGTCATCAATTCTACCAAATAGGTACACTGGACTAAATGGGCAAGTGAGTGTAAGAACCCAAATCTGTATCTTTCAACATCATAAGTTCATCCAGAGGGGTTTCAATTCCACATCAGTGGTTGAATGTTGATTCCATGTTGTTTCTAGGACATAGCATTTGGGAAAGCACATGGCTAGGCCAAAAAGCTGTTTGTGAAATTGGAACACTGCCCCAATTGTGTTTCTGCCCACTGCCGAGTAGGGCTTGACTAATGCACTGAAGCGGCTGGAATTTGGTGCATTTTTAGAGATGCTCACCTGCGTAGTTACCGTGTATGAATAATGTTAATAATGACCGAACAGATTATGAAATGGAGCAAGACGTTCTGGCTTTGCTGCCCCTAGAGAACGTTCATTGTTGTTTGATAACTCAGCAGAGGTGGGTGCTGAATAGCTCGAGGATGGCAGAGTTCTCCCAGGGGTTGGCCTGGCTCTGCTCTGGACCTTAGCCCACATGGCACGACAGTGGCCATGACCCTGATTGAATCCCATTCGTCCTGTAGTTACTTTGCCAGCTGAATGAGACCTGAGCAAGTCCAATCACAGGACCAATGCAGCACAAGGCCAAGCTAGTGTATTCTATTTGTGATGACACATTTTCCTGTTACTCCCACCATCTGCAGTCACCATCTTCCTATTTAGCTGGGGTTGGACAATCCCTCTGTGATTTTACAGTAGCCACCTCCTCGCCTCACCCTGCCCCACAGGTAGCAGAAGCTCTTTCAGGCAGGGCCTGGTAGATGTGCCTAAAAGCAGAGGTACCAATACTCACAGTAACAGAGGGAGTAGGCCGTGAGCCGCAAATTTCAAATGCGGATTTGAATTTAAGCAAAAAATTCAAGCGTGTTCAGCTATGGACCCATCTCCAGTTTGCACTGAGTTTGCAACCCAAGACTCAGTGGGGGAGCCCAAGGTATGAATTAATTTTTTTCATGTACATTTAGTGCTCATGAAAGAGGCATGATTGACAGCCCTGGAGGCTGAAGGCTCAAGACTGTTGCCAGCCACAACAGTCAAAAATCAGTTGAAAAAATCATGAGATTTTTAAAAATTCTATTGGTGGATTTTTTTTGGGGGGGGGGGCTGATTTTGGAAGTCCCCCTTCCTGCCCCCAGTCTTCATGTGGGACATTGCCCACTCTCACAGATGTACCGTGACTGAGTCTGGTGGGTTTGGCCCCAGCTGCAGAACTTGCTAGAAAACCTAAATGAGCTCAAATTACATCAATCTGTAAACATTTCTGCTGCTGGTTCAGTGGGCTCCCAGCTTCTCAACGCCCCAAATGCCAATTAATTAATTCTATGCCTGTCTCCAGTCCTTCCAATAACTATGGACTCCTAGCCCTACCTCACTTCCATTAACTGCCCTCCAGGCCTCACATCTGCCAGCCCCACGTTGATTCTGCACCCTTAGCTCAATTCTGTTCTTCCCCCAGTTGTGGTTCTTCGCTCCCTTCATCCCAGGCACTGAGGAGTGGGGGCCCCGCACCTCCAAGGGCACTGCATCCCCTCTGTCCCAGGCTCGTTGGGGAACGCTCCGATCCATCAAGCCTGGCTTTGCAGAGATACTGAGTTGGGGCAAGGGAGGAGTAGACGCAATGTGTGATGAAGTCATGAGAATTGGCAAAACTGACCCAGCATAAGCACTGGCTGTGCAGCCTGCCTCACCGCTGTGCTACAGCATGAAAAGAAAGTGCAGCTCATTGGGTATCCTCCTTGGCATCTCTGCTGGGATGGCCACCGACAACGCCAGTCTTCTCTAAAGTGGTCCGGATGGAGTAAGTGCCTATGGGCCGGGAGCTGCATTAAGACCCAACACCTAATGCACGAGGACTTCCACCCTGCCATCATATGACCTCGCAGTGAAATGCTCTGTGCCCCATTTCCAAACTGCCCCTCCTCCGCACAGCCTTTCACGCACCAAATATGAGCGCCTCCCTTTGAACCTCAAATGTACATTTAAAACAAATCCCCTTCTGCCACCGGGGGCAGTTCAGCTGAGCTGTGAGCCACCAGATCCCAGGTGGCAGCTGCCTGAGGGATTGCGGTTGGAGGCAGGGTGGGCATCTCTCCTATCCCTTCCTGGGCCCTTGACTAAGGGCTGGGTGGCGCAATGAGGGAGAGCACTTGGGGGGGTGAGGATGAGAAAAGAGAGCCTCCCCCACCCTTGAGGAGTGTGTGGGGGGGACACACATGAGAACACAATGCAGGAGGACATGGTTAGGGACATGGGGAGGGGAGGGCTAGAATTCAGATGATGAGCGAGGGAAGGGAGAGAACCACATAAGATGGAGGAATCCCCAAACTGCCCTTATGCCTGGTGGGGGAGGAGCCCCGGCCCACACCGATCTACCCTCAGGCTTTTCTCCTGGGCAAATGTTCCAGGGCCTCTGGCCTGCCCCAAAACCTCAGCACTCAGTGACACAACAGTTTGGGGTGCTGCAGAGTCCCTGGCCAGCGCACTCTCAGCTGGGAGAGTTTCCAAACCCTGGCAAGACAGATGGCAGAGTTGCCCCCAAAGTTGCTGGAGGAAAAGCCAGACCATTAGGTCTCCCCACCCCGTCAGACGAGGAGTACAGGTAAGGGGGGGTGCTTGTTGTGGGCTGGGAAGTTTGGGGAGTTCAGGGGACTGGCTCCCTATTGGGGGGCGGGGGGGGGGGGAAGGGAGAGAGAGAGAGACGCTGACTCAGAGACCTTTACACATTGTGGTATTTAAACTAGTCCTGTTTAAAATAACCTCAAAGTCACCATAAGCCGCACAGAGTCCTCTGGCACTTGACAGGCTAGCGCCACCTTATTCTGCAAAATGTCCATGCACAGCTATTGTAATGGCCGGCAAGCTCCAAACAGGCTCATGCAGCCAGCCAGCCGCTTAGCGAGAAGGGAGGCTGGGAGGCTGAGACGCCAGTCTTTGCTAAGATGCCAAAGCTTTCCCATCCCGCCCTCAGAGATGGAGCCAGTTCCTCTCAGCCAGCGAGGCAGTAGGTGAAGGGTGGCATATGTTAGGTGGTCAGGTTGGAGGTAGGACACATCAGCATGTTGTTAGCAATACATGTGAGCAGGGAGAGTGGGGTCCGTAGTATAGGGAAGGTGGGCACAGATGGAGGCAGCTGGCCACCGTGTGTACCATATGCAGTGATAGGATGGCTACAGATAAGAGAAGAAGGGTGGCAGGACTCATGCTGGGGAGTGGGCAAAGACAGGAACTGGGCCTGTTTGGTCCCAGATCATCAACAAGATTGAGGTGCTTGATTTCAGTGGGCATTTGCCACCTAAGTATCTTTGAGACTGTGGGCCTTGGATCCTATCACTTCAGAAATCTAATGAGTGAGTCTATCCTGGCAGTTCCTGGGGTTAATATTAGAGATGGAGCTGAGGCACAAAGTTTGGAGCCAGAGCTGAATTTCCCCAGATTTCAGGGGGCATTCGGAGCCAGAGTTCTGGTTCATGCCCACGTACCGCTCAATAGCCAGTATCTCAGAGCAGAAGCAGTTGTGTTCTGCCAGCCCCAGGCTCATGACAAAAACACAGCAGCCTCTGAAGGAGAAGCAGCCTAAGCCAGTCCCATGGGGCGCTCAAAGTTTGACACTAGCTGTAATTTAACCCAGAATGTGTAGTAATGTAGGAAATGAGTTTAAATCGTGTGCACCCATTAACAGGCCTGATAAAATCATTATTAAATGCCATATTGACTTTGGTCCCTGGCTAAGAGCTTCTGCTGCTGGGTGTAGGTACTTGTCTGTCACAGTATATCAAGTGATGGTTAAATTGTGAGGGGAGACGGAAACACCCAGGTGTGGAAACATGTCATGCCTCAGGTCATATACTGCTCCATCTATCCCCTTCTCATAGACAGAGCCACAGCAGCGTGAAATGGCAGAAAAATCAATGAGAGAAGAATGAAACTGCCCAAAATCTACCTAAGTCCCTTAACCCGCCCTTACTGGCAGCTGCGCCAAACAGACGGGCTCATATGGATCTGTGTGCAGTAACAGTGACATCTAGAGGGCACACTTGGTGGTACAGAAGTAGGTGCTTTATTTCCCAAGAAATATCCCTGCCGTCCAGTCCTAGGCAGTAGATGAATGCGGTGACTGGCTGTCATGTATATACCCACCTGGGACTTGCATCTTACATGCAGTTCCATACAACAAAATTGCTTAAGGGAACCAAGAACTAAGTGGCAATGAAGCAGCAATGCCTGCTGAAGAAGCAGCAGACCCAAACAAAAACAAAAACAGTCCGCTTTCAGTGAAGTTATTCCCTCTCGCTCTCTCCCCCCCGGCGTACCCTTGGTGTAATACATTAGCATAGGGGTGGTATCGGAATGCAACTTTGAAACTAGACTCAGATGGCCTGGTCTGTGTTTGTAAGTGATGTAACAGGTTGGGTAAGTTATACCCCACTAACTGGGTATCACTTTCCTGCCAAAGGGGCAGGTAGGGTTGCAGCACAGAACAGGAAGGTGACAAGACTAAACAGGTGTCCCCTCCACTTACCATCCCTTATCTCTGTCTGTTAGCTGCATTTCCTGCTACAACCCCTAGGCAGGTCAGTTATGCCCACTGTCCAACATTGCCTTTGACAGCTTCTGCAGGTGGCCCTCCAAATTTATGACGATAGAGGCAGGAGAGAAAAATCTGGAGGAGTGACGTGCGCCCCTGTAATCAGGGTCATAATGCAGAGCTGCCGCACCTTTGTTCCTCTCTAACAAGGGGCTGTCTTTGTTTAAATTATAATAAATAAATGGAGATATTCTATCTCCTAGAGCTGGAAGGGACCTTGAAAGGTCCAGCCCCCTGCCTTCACTAGCAGGCCCAAGTACTGATTTTGCTCTAGATCCCTAAGTGGCCCCCTTGAGGATTGAACTCACAATCCTGGGTTTAGCAGGCCCATGCTCACACCACTGAGCTATCCCTCCCCCTATGGGTGTTTGTCTTGGTGGGGGAAATGGAAATTAAAAAAGTCTCCTGGGCCAGCCAACTGATGATGGCAAAAACACACTCTCGTGAAATCTGACCATGCTGGGTACGGCTCAGTTTCGGTTTAACACCCAGGATTCCTAGCATCCAGCTTGGCTAACAAAAAAAATCTGGCGCTCTCCCACTCTCTCTCACTAGGCTCCAGATCACTAGGCCATGCAACAGGCATCAGGTAGGTCAAACCATTCTGGGGCTGCTTCACTAAGAAGTGTTTCTGGGTCAGGGTGTGGGGAAAGAGAAATCAGGTTAGTTCTATAACATGGCTAAAAAGAGATCTATGCTGTGCCCTGTTGGAATAGTCTACAACCAAAACTCGCTCGCTCTCGGTTCCAGGTTCTAACGACAACAGCAATCCGAAGGAAGGGTAGCTTTACGTGACATTTCCTGTCTATGCACCAGTGGGGAGCCACCACATCCCCGGTTACTGCAAAGTGCTTCCCTGTTACCAAATGGAGTTAGAAGAACTGGTTTTATTTTGCTTTGTTAAAGGTCATTATCAGTGTTGTTAGAGTTATGGGCTTCTCTCAGCCCAGCTCTTTGGGGCAGGGTCTGTCTTTTGGTTCTGGTTCTGGGCGCTTAGCGCAATGGGGGCCTGGTCCATCACTGAGGCTCTTGGGCACTATTGCAATACAAAGAGTAACATTAGCAATGGCAGCTCCCAAAGAAGGCAGGACAAAGTCAGGGAAGCAGGGCCCTCTAAAGTGTCCCAAAGATGAGGCCTCCAAACTCACTTGTGAAAACTTAGGCCATAGCTATTAAATATGGTTTAGGAACTTCAGCCTCATCACCTTTTCAGGACAACTAATCATTGCTAGTTGGCAAATGGCATTTGTCCAGCTCTGCCATGCTAACGTATGTCCAGGTGTCCTAACGTGGAGACCTCCAAAATCACTAATTACTTTTGAAAATGGGAAGCTTTTAGCCATAACACACAGGAAACAAGGGCCCTGAGAACAGTGCAGCCTCTGCCCCCTCACTTCAAGGGTCCAGTCTGATTAACTCCAGGGGCTCCATTCCATCCTGCCCTGAACCCCTCCCCCCTCCCTCGCTCCGCAATTAAAAACCAGCGGCTGGCCTGTGCCCGCTGACTCGGGCTGAGACCGAGAGGCTGTTTAATTGTTCAGCCTTGGGCTGGAGCCCGGGCTCTGGGGCCCTGAGAGGTGCGAGGTTCAGCCTGAACATCAACACTGCTATTAAACAGCCCCTTAGCCCGAGCACCAGGAGCTGAGCCAGCTGGCACAGGCCAGCCTTCGGTGTCTAACTGCAGTGTAGACGTAGCAATGTGATGAGCTCATCCTCAGAGCTCACGTAGGGTCACGGGGCTGCATTCTGTGTAATCCAGTTGTCAAGGCTGCTTCCCCACTCTGAACTTTAGGGTCTAGATGTGGGGGCCTGCATGAAACTACCAGCTTAGATCTGGTCCGCTGCCACCATTCCCAATGTGCTAATTCCCTTCCCTGGGTAGCCTTGAGAGACTCTTCAATTCCCTGGTGAATACAGATCCAAACCCCTTGGATCTTAAAACAAGGAAAAATCAATCAGGTTCTTAAAAAGAAGGCTTTTAATGAAAGAAAAAGGTAAAAATAATCTCTGTAAAATCAGTATGGAAAATAACTTTACAGGATAATCAAACTTAAAGAGCCCAGAGGACCCCCCTCTAGCCTTAGGTTCAAAGTTACAGCAAACAGAGGTAAACACCCTAGTAAAAGGTACATTTACAAGTTGAAAAAACAAAGATAAAACTAATGCCTTGCCTGGCTGTTTTCTTACAAGTTTGAAATAGGAGAGACTTGTTCAGAAAGATGTGGAGATTGGATTGATGTCTGGTCCCTCTTAGTCCCTAGAGCGAACAACCACCAAAACAAAGAGCACAAACAAAAGCCTTCCCCCCACCAAGATTTGAAAGTATCTTGTCCCCTTATTGGTCCTTTGGGTCAGGTATCAGCCAGGTTACCTGAGCTTCTTAACCCTTTACAGGGAAAAGGATTTTGGAGTCTCTGGCCAGGAGGGATTTTATAGTATTGTACACAGGAGGGCTGTTACCCTTCCCTGTATAGTTATGACACCAGTGCAGTGGGCATCCAGGCTGTGCCAGCTAAACACGGTTAGACAAAGCTGGCAGCTACAGCGTGGCCAGAGCGGATTTACAGCAGATGGTAAAGGAACAACTCCATCTGCCTTACACTGGGGTGAGCAAAGGCCTTGAACTGTCATTAAATGCCCCCATAGTTTAACACAAGGCCCAAACTAGGGATTTTGCACTATGAACAAAGAGCACAATCCTAGTGAGTAGCACTTAGCACAATTCAGCAAAGGCTTTCAAAGCACTTGTGGACATTGCTCATTATGAGTCATTAATTGGCAGTGAAGTCTCCCAGCCCTCCTGTTAAGTATCTTCAGGGAGAAAGGTGGCGTCTCCCAGCATGTGCCATGATGACTGGTGTGTCACAGTTTTGCTACCCAGGTATTCTGTGTAGAAGGCAGAGAGAACTCAACAAGAATCTATATAGAATAGACCTAGAACAGCGATTCTGAAGGGCAAACATTTTTACTCAGGTTGTTTAAAGCTCTGGCTTTGCTTGGTTCTCTAACACCTTTTCATGACTCTAACACCTG
Organism: Trachemys scripta elegans; assembly: GCF_013100865.1. NCBI lineage: Eukaryota > Metazoa > Chordata > Testudines > Emydidae > Trachemys > Trachemys scripta. The sequence goes on along the minus strand of NC_048303.1, from coordinate 116,092,175 downwards.
ACAAACTTAAGCTCTGTTAGTTTAAGATTCAACATCCCATTCATTCAGTTAAGGGCCAGGAAAAGTCCCCACTCTAGCTCTCTGCTCCTTCAAGGAGGCCTCCAGCAAAACCAGGGATGATGAAACTTTATCATCATGATAGTTTGATGGTAAAACAATTTGGAAAAAAATAGGAGGAAGGAACAAGCTTTCTGTACATCATAAGGACACGCAAGAGGCACAACCCCAATTTTCCCCCCTTGCAGATGAAAACTGCGTGACAAAGGAAAATGCAAGAGTTGGGGGGAAAGGGCCAAACTGATTTTCCATGTAACCTAACTGTAGTCGAGGCAGCTGATGAATATGTGTAAAAGTTGCACTTACCTTCGTAAAAAAATAAAGGTCCTGGGAAGTTACAGATCAAGAACAAAAACACTCAAAGCAAAAAGTAAGACAGATGGGGAAGTGTTGTAAACAGTGGAAAAACTGATGTCAGAAAAGGAAATAAAAGACAGGCAGAATGATAACTACAGGAAAGACTTATTAATCTAGTTTATTCTTGTGATGTTGAGGGAACAGTTTCTGAAGCCAGCTGAAATTACATGTTACATTACAAAGAACAGGGGTTAAAGATAAAGAGCAGCTAATGCATTTGGCCAAGGGCAGTGCAAGACCAACGAAATCCCAGCAATTCAAATGGCACTGATGTGCTTTCTAAAGCAGACATTTGATCTTGGGGGCCAAGTCTTTCCCTGATTCAACTCTTGGCCCTTTGTTTCCTGAATCAGTCTCTAGTTAAAAGCCTTCAGGAAATGGCTGGACAATAACATGATATATGCTCCCTAGGGTTTATTGCAACACACACTGTTAATCTCATAGGCAACATGAACGTCTGTATCACCAGTTCAATATCTTCTATCTAAGCTCTAAAGGTATTTCTAAGGCACCTGTTACCATAGTGTCCAAGTATTGAGTAATAGTGAGTACGCCCTAAATGGACTCTTTTCTGAGTCCTCTTGGCTCCCTTTCAGACTCTCTCTGCCCAGGAGGGAAACCTGGTGGAAGGAATGGGTTGTGGCATTTAAACCTGGGTAAGCCAGACGCAGTCTGTTCTCCTGTGGAAGATAAAGATCTGCTCCCAAGCAGGAGTGATGGAACAAGTTTTATAGTAGAGAGTGCTGAGAGCCATTGAACCAAACTGTAAACCCTGTATATAATGGAAACCACTCCAAGCCAGGGCATGCAGCAGCATCTATTCTCCCAAGTGCCTTTACTTGGGCCCATTTAGCGGTGGCAGCTTTGTGACGGGAAGCTGTCTTGGTGGGTCACGGGTACGTGAGCTGATAACAACCAATCCAGCCTGTGAAAGGTGTTGTGGGTTAGGACTCAGATGTTATCTTGTCTGGAATAACGACTAGGGAGCCAGTGGCATTTGCAGCGAGTCGGTGCAAAACATTCCTGTTGGTATCATATGTGGGCTGCTGGGTGCAGCTCCCCTCGCAGCTTCTGAGTGGCAATCACACTCCAAGAGCAGAATGCAACAGCCTAACCTGGCAGTGCCGATTAAATTGAGGATCACAGAGGCAAAGTCCCCAAGCCAGCTAAGAATGGAGAAAATATCCCTCACCCATGAAGCAATCGGCACATCCAGGAGTAGCGAGAAGGCCAGAAGACCCCAAGGCTCTGTAGTATCTTGATAATTGGTGGTTGGATTTCCCCCAACTGAGGTGAGATTATTGTGACAGCAAGTTTGTCAGAGTTTCCCCCCTCTTCTTAGCACTGCCATTTCCAGCTTTCTTTGATTACTCCTGAGTCAGCTGCTCTTAATTTCTTCCAGGCACTGGGAGATGTACCTGCTGGCAGAGGCTGACTCACTGGAGAAGCAGATGCAGAAGGGTGGGTTGCTAGCCTGCCATTAGCTTTGGAATCTCAATTATGAGGGCTCACTTTGAGGAGCAGGGGCTCTTGATAGGGAGGAGCATGTGCTCGGCCTAATGCTCTGGGATCCCGTTGACATGGGTATTTTGGAGCTAGCAGAATGACGACATCCCTGGCTGCCAGTCCTGCATGCAGCTCCGCAGCACTAAGTGACAGATAGTGTCTCAGGGAGTTGGGAGAAAAAGAAGAAAAACAGTTGTAAAAGAGAGACTAGGAACCAGGCCCTGGCTGGTTTAAAGCTTTGATTCATCAGAAATTATTAGGGCCCAAATATAAATCAAAGGCAGGTGGAGGGGAAATGGCAGATTTCAACCATAAAAGCCGTCTTTACTGATTGCTTTCGTGAGATAAGCAGTGACACAATCCCACTGCTTTGTGATACCACATTGGCCATTATTGTATAGGACCATACGGTGAGGCTGGTGTTCTGACACTCAGTCTGTCGGGTGGACCGAGTGGAAGCCCATAGCTTTCATTACAAACAAGCGGGGCGTCGGATATGCTCCGGGCAGTTGGCTTTCTTTAGACCAGAAAAGCTTAGTTTTTGCGTTCTGGGTGTTAAACAAACACACCCTAGTGAGAAGAACTGCTGAATGGAAAAAGGGATCAATTATACTTGTAAACGTCACCAGAGGTGTAGTATTAGTGTGGAATCTGTAGATAATTTTACAACTGAAGCGCACTTGTTGGACTTGACATGAAGCAGAGAGGAGCTTGGCAAACTTAAACCGCTCCATGACTAAAAACAAGTGTTGCGTTCCTTCCTTTTGTTTTGGTTTAATATCTAGTACAGCATAATACCCAAGCACATGAGAAACAAGTGATGTTAGACGCTCTTGCTGGTCTCAGTATTAGAAATTGTTGCAGTTTACGTGCCCAATACTGGTGGTGACTCTAGCCCTGCCTTTTGCCAGCCAAGGAAAATTAGGATTTATAATCCAGAGTAAGCCCTAACGGTGTTATGGGAAAGTGAAAGGTCTCTGCTAATTTCCTGTGTGATGGATTTTCAGGGGTGGGGTGTCTCCTGGGGATTTTGTTGTTAAGAAGGAGAGTAACTTCAGCCCTAGGTATCATAGCTGGTCACAGTTATAGATATTCCTGGTTCTCTTTCTATCCCCATTCTGCTCCTTCACGCAGTTCCTCAGTGACTGTTCTCAGCTCAGTTCCCTCTTCTTTTTCCTATACACACTTTCCCCCAGGCAACCTCATCGAGTTACACAGTTAATACCCCCTCTATACCTTGGACTCACAGAGCTTCTTCCCTACCCCACTTCCCTCCCCCTCCAGGCAATCTTGTATTCTCCAGCCTCTCTTCCCACCATTAGCACGCCACCAACTCAAACAGAGTACAGTGAAAAACAGACTCGTCATTTTTCCTCTTGGACTCTCTTATCATAATCCCTTTTCTTCACTGTTGCCAACTTCACCATCCTCCCTCATAAACTCGGTTAGTCTGGAATCCTCTCCTCCTGTATTGTTCGTGTTGCCAGGTTTTCTTCTGCAGCATCTTTACAACTCATTCGTTCATTTCCATTCCCATTGCTCAAACGTGCGTCCGGCTCCTAATCGTCTCTTGCCTCAACTATCACCGCTTCCTCGTGTCTCCATCTCACCTTCTCCCGTCCACCCACAAAAATCCTCTGCATTGTCCATGTCCAAATCATCCTCTTCAAGTCCTTTGCCCCGGCCTTTCGTATCAGTGTCATGGTCCTGAGCCTCCCTTCCACAGCCCCTTTTTGCTCCAACTCTATTTCACCTGCCCAACCTTAAAAACTGACTTTGTTTTCCCACTCTAGCCTCAGTACCTTCTTCTGTGCGGCCACCTATGGCTGGAATCCACGTCCTGCCTGACGTGTTTCCACTCTCACCACCCAGGTCCTAGCTAAAGACACATTTTCTCCATGAAACCTAAACAGCCGCATCTTCCCCTGAAACAAACACACAAGACCATTAAAAGAGGTCTCCTCCTAACCAGAGTAACTCACATGATCTTATTATCATAACCCTTCCCCCCTCTCTGGTGTTGTTTCTCCAGTCATCTTACTACCTCTTAACTTCGTAGGCTCTTCAAAGCAGAGCCTGCCTTCTTAGCTTGTTTGTTATTTACCATACCCGTTTGTAGAGCTTTCTGAAATACAATATAGACCGAGGGTGTATAAGCAGCATTGTCTCTGAATAACTTTTTTAAAAGTAGGCTTCAACAGCTCTTTAGAGTCAACAATGATCCTTTTTGTTCTTTTACTATGAATTGTGTCATGGCTGTAAGCTTGCCACAGCTGCCACTTTTGCTTTATCGGCCCTGGAATTTTTTAACCTAACGCTGCTGTTGTTTTAGTCGTCACGTTCCTCTTGTGTGCCACTGTGCGGACATAGAGGTGTGTCTCATCTCTTTTCCAGGCCTAAATCCTCCCCCTTCCCAAAAAGTTTTAATGAGTGAGAAAAGTTATTGAAAGTCAGGTGATGCACAAAGCAATACGTAAAGTGAGGAATATTTGGGGATTATTTAGGAATTGTGATGAGATTTATTCCTCAATTAAGACTAGTTTATAGTCAACATGCTAAAGGGATATTTTCCTCTCTACAGGTAAGGGATTAATGGGGGGAGGTCCCATTAACCATAAGAGGCATTAGTCACCTATATACTTCCAGTTCCTCAAGGGAGGACCAAATCCTGCAGAAAATCCTCCAAATAATTTGGAGGTTGCAGTGTTCTGATTTTTCCACTAGGGAGAGCAGCATACAAGAGAGTGCAACCCAAGGAGTTTGCAGGCTCAGCACAGAACTCTGGACTGAAAAATAAATAAAGGCGGCAGGAGAGAAAAACCAGGAGATATTTGCTTCTGCTGTTCAGCCCGTCTGTGGTTTTGAAAGGGAAGTAAAACAACCATTAGTTAGGCCAGCTCTGGCTCTACTTGTCTACCCTCCTCACCGGGAATGTTTGACAAGTCAATACCATCCATCAGCAGCCATGTGGCTTTTAGCTCATGCATTTGGTTCCAGAGGTCCCAGGTTTGATCCCGCCCGACGATGACTGGGATCTGTCAACGTTACAAGAACACTAGTGCCGCTTCTGCATCACAGTGACCTGAAACCACGGAGCTTGTTACAAATGCTAACAAGGCATGAATAACTTTCCACTGCAGGATCAACGCAGTCACCCCTAGTAGGTATCCAAACCCATCTCATTTCCTCCGCCAGCTGAGAGCTCAAGTCTAGGGAGACATACACGCTGCTTCCAGTAAAGTCAATGGGATATTCACAGGGGTGAAAGTAACTTAAGGGACTTACGGGTATGCAGGGCCGGAGTTCTGAGCAAGGGGGGGCTCAACCAGAATGGGTGGAGCCTTTAAATCGCCACCAGAGCCCCAGGGCTCCAGCAGTCGGGCTCTGGTGCCGATTTAAAGGGCCAGGGGCGCAGGGCCCTTTTAAATTGGTGGACTGGGGAAGCTGTCCCCTGCCAGTACTGTCGGCTCCGTACCGGCTTCCTTTCACCTCTGGATAGTCATGTAAGGGGGTGTCTGAACCATCAGAGTCAGTGGCAGTCTGGCCTTCGTGAAAACTGGGGGTTTAAGCCCAATAGAACTTTTTCTTGCTGCTTTGCTACAGTAAACAGTTCTTCACCCGGACAGCATGTTACACCCTATCTCCTTGGCCTGCCCTGATTTGGGATTAGTTTCTGGGTGGAGTTTAAGGTGTTGACTTGGCCTAAATAGTTTCAGAGCTGCCTAAATGAGAGGCCAGGCTGGCACAGGTGTGCTCAGAGGTGCTCAAGGCAGAGGGCTGGTTTCAGTTGCTGCGTCAGCCGCTGTGTGACTCACTTCCTTCCTTCCTAACCGCCTGGGAGTGCGAGAGCCCCGCTTCACTGGCCTCAAGGGGATTTGGCTGAGGGAGGTCGATGATGCTGTTTGATTTCGCATGTATGGCGTGTAGCTATATGGCTAGACTCAACCCCAGTCTGCATCTCAAGGATGGGCGGCGGGTATCACAGGCAGGGGGAGGGTGTGCTTCCCCAAACAGCCAGGTATGGCCACACCCATGCTCTGTCCCCAGACCCCCCCATGCAGCTCCCCCATGCGGTGGCCCCGGCTGGGGCCACGCAGCCCACCTTCCTGGCACTCTGGGCTGGGGGCGCTAGCCTGGGGCAGGAGGTGGTGGCTGCGGTGGGGGGGGGGGCGCAGGGCTGGGGCTAGCGCCCCCACCCCGAAGCCGGTGCTTCACGTGCTGCCCATGATCTCAAGTAACAACACTGAAGTTTAGAGAGCAGAGTCTGTCCCTGCATCAGCAGGATTTTGGGATAGTTGCATTACATAGCAAAGCCACAAAGATTGGCCAGGCACCGTCCATGCTAACCAAGTTTTCTGCCTTTGCTGACCTTCCTACTGCTACTTAAAGGTTGCTCTCACGACCTGATCATTTGTCATTTGGGTATAGAGGCACCCCTGGGCCTGTCCTTGCAGCCATTTCTGGGTGTATTCCACCTGCTTTTGTTTCTCAGACATTGGAAAGCCTAGCGACGGGGGAGAGAAGAGATCCTGGTTTACACAAAGCAAACACAACACCCCCTCCCCTCCCAGCAGCCTTAGTGCAATGAAACAAATAGTGCAATCACTGGCCAATCAGTCCCCGGTATTTTGCTGCTCTTTTGCATTGGATGCAAATGTATGTAGAAGGATGCAACTAAAAAAAATCCGCCCAGGGATTAATTTATTGAACAAACCTGTATAAAATACCCCCCACTGTCCAATTCCCCTCCCCTCAAGGGCTAGACTGAGGGTTAGGCACAGATTTTATTTGTCCTTCTGTCCCTCCCCGTTTCCTCCCCCACCCTGATCTTGGTGGGGTGCTCAGTCATGGCTGTTGAGCTCAGCCGGTCCTATCATTAAAAACATTAGGGACTCGCTCGTGCCACTGTGTTGCGGATGGCTGAATTCCGAACATTAGCGACTTTCTTCCAGGGGCTCAAGCCCCACGTGCCTGTCTCCCCCCACCCCCATATGACCCCAACCCACGTCCTGCCCCTGGCTACCCCCCTCAGAACCCACAAGTTTCTCCCCCCACCCTCCCCGCCACCGGGGTAGCAGCAGCAGCAGCCCAGGGCGCTGGGGGCTATTTAAAGGGCCGGGGCTCCCCTGCTTCTACCGCCCTGGTCCTTTAAATAGCCGCCGGAGCCCTGGAGTAGTGGTGGCAGGGCTCCGGCGGCTATTTAAAG